>NC_079190.1:471188969-471488969 GCF_029499605.1 Hyla sarda
TTTCACTTTCAAGTCCAACTTCAATGCAAACCTGTCAAACACCTGTGAGGTGTTAAGGTTCGCTGTACCCCTTGTTACGTTCCTGGAGGGGTGTCGTTTCCCAAATAGTGTGCCATGTGTTTTTTTTTTTTGCTGTTCTGACACCATGGGGGCTTGCTAAATGCAACATGCCCCCCAAAAACCATTTCAGCAATATTCACCCTCTAAAATCCCACAGTTGCTCTTTCCCTTTTGAGCCATGTTGTGGGCCCACAGAGCACTTTGCGTCAATATATGAGGTATTTCCATACTCAAGAGAAGTTGGGCTACAAATTTTGTGGGACTTTTTCTCCTAAGAACCCTTACAAAAATGTAAAAAAAATTTGGGCCACATGAACATGTTAGTATAAAAAATGGAAATCTTAATTTTTCTCCTCCACTTTGCTGCTGTTCCTGTGAAACACCTAAAGGGTTAACAAACTTTGTTAATGGCATTTGAATACTTTGAGGGGTGCAGTTTCTACAATGGGGTCATTTGTGGTATATTTCTCACAGAAAGGCCCCTCAAAATCCACTTCAGACTTGACTGGTCCCTGAAAAATTCTGATTTTTAATTTTTCGTGAAAATTTTGTAAAAATGCTGCTATACTTTGAAGCCCTCTAATGTCTTAAAAAAGTAAAAACATGAAAACTTTACGATGCAAACATAAAGTAGACATATTCGGGGACATTTATCATTGTTGCTTTGGTAATCGAGTTCTGTTGGCATTTTTTTCTTGCTTTTGGTTTTGCTTTTGTGTGACACATTATTAAACTACCACAGGGGGTTGATAAATTTGGCTTACATAAGCAAAAACCAATAAATCACTTTTAAATACCATTTTTTTTTTGCACACATAAGCAAAAACTAATAAATGACTACAGAACACAATTTTTCAGCTTTGAATTTTTATATATATATATATATATATATATATATATATATATATATATACACACACACACACACACACACACACACACACACACACACACACACCGTATATACTCGAGTATAAGCCGACCCGAATAAAAGCCGAGGCCCCTAATTTCACCCCAAAATCCCAGGAAAAGTTATTGACTCAATACATCATCCCCCCTGTCATCATCCAGACCCCCGTCATTAACACCCCCTTCATCATCACCGCCTGTCATCATCCCCCCTTCATCATCACCCTGTCATCATCCCCCCTTCATCATCACCGCCTGTCATCATCCCCCCTTCATCATCACCGCCTGTCATCATTCAAACTTCATCATCACCGCCTGTCATCATTCCCCCTTCATCATCACCGCCTGTCATCACCCCCCCTTCATCATCCCCTTGTCATCATCCCCCCTTCATCATCACCCTGTCATCATCCCCCCTTCATCATCACCGCCTGTCATCATCCCCCCTTCATCATCACCGCCTGTCATCATTCAAACTTCATCATCACCGCCTGTCATCATTCCCCCTTCATCATCACCGCCTGTCATCATCCCCCCTTCATCATCACCGCCTGTCATCATCCCCCCTTCATCATCACCCTGTCATCATCCCCCCTTCATCATCACCGCCTGTCATCATCCCCCCTTCATCATCACCGCCTGTCATCATTCAAACTTCATCATCACCGGCTGTCATCATCCCCCCTTCATCATCACCGCCTGTCATCATTCAAACTTCATCATCACCGCCTGTCATCATTCCCCCTTCATCATCACCGCCTGTCATCACCCCCCCTTCATCATCCCCTTGTCATCATCCCACACCCCCCCCTTCATCATCCCCTTGTCATCATCCCCTTGTCATCATCCCCACCCCCTTCATCATCCCCTTGTCATCATCCCCTTGTCATCAGCCCCCCCCCCCCCCTTCACCATCACCGCTTGTCAAAGTCTGATACAGTGGTCTTCTGCGGACCTCCAGAGGTTTCAAAACAACAACTCCCAGCAAGCCCGGGCAGCCATCGGCTGTCCGGGCTTGCTGGGAGTTGTAGTTTTGAAACCTCTGGAGGTCCGCAGGTTGAAGACCACTGCGGCCTTCAATATCATCTAGCCCCCCCTCTCACCCCCTTTAGTTCTGTACTCCGGGCTGCCATCTTCACCGGGGGGGCCTCTTCTCCGCGCTTCGGGCCCGAAATAGAGGCGTTGCCTTGATGACGACGCAGACGGACGTTGGTAATGAACGTCCCCCTGCATTGTCGTCAAGGCAATGTGACTATTCCGGGCCCGAAGCGCGGAGAAGAGGCCCCCCCCCCCGGTGAAGATGGCAGCTCGGAACCACTATCCCACCGGACGACCTCCCACCGGACAGTCCTGCAGCACCGGACCAGCGGAGCACCGTCCCGCCGAGCGGAGGTGAGTACAGAACTAAAGGGGGTGAGAGGGGGGCTGGATGATGTCGAAGGCCGCAGTGGTCTTCAACCTGCGGACCTCCAGAGGTTTCAAAACTACAACTCCCATCAAGCCTGGACAGCCGATGGCTGCCCGGGCTTGCTGGGAGTTGTAGTTTTGAAACATCTGGAGGTCCGCAGGTTGAAGACCACTGAGGGCGGAGAGGTCACTCGAGTATAAGCCGAGGGGGGTGTTTTCAGCACGAAAAATCGTGCTGAAAAACTCGGCTTATACTCGAGTATATACGGTATGTATGTTTTTTTTTTTACCCTTTTTACCACTTTTTTTTTACCCTAAATGTACTAATTCATTTTTTTTCTTCTCATTTCAGATCCGTGTATCTTGTGGATTACTTTAGATTCAGGGGAGTGCAGTGATTAGCATTTTTTTGGTTTAATGTTAATAAAATGGTGAATGAGGACTTTTGGGGGAGTGTTTTTTTGGAATACATTTTTTTTTAAATGTGTTGTTTTTTTTAATTTACTTGGCAGGCTTAATAGTGGAAGCAGTATTATAGACAGAGTCCATTATTAAGCTGAGGCTTAGCATTAGCCCCCAAAACAGCTAGTGCTAAACCCCAATTATTTCCCCGTTACCCACCACCACAGGGGTGCTGGGAGGAGCCGGTACCACCAGGCCCAGAGGCTCAAATATGGCGCTCCTGGGCCTAGGCGGTAACAGGCTGGTGTTATTTAGGCTTGGGAGGGCCAGTAACAATGGTCCTTGCCCACCCTGGTAACATCAGGCTGTTGCTGCTTGGTTGGTATTTGGATAAAAATAGGGGGAACCTTATCTTTGTTTTGCATGAATAATTATAAAAAAAAAAAAATAAACGCATAGGGTTCCCCCTATTTTTTTTTTCAGCCAAATACCAACCAAGCAGCAACAGCCTGATGTTACCAGGGTGGGCGAGGACCATTGTTACTGGCCCTCCCCAGCCTAATTAATGCCAGCCCGTTACCGCCTAGGCCCAGGAGCGCCATATTTGATGCTCCGGGCCTATTGGTACCGGCTCTTCCCGGCACCCCTGTGGCAGTGGGTACCGGGGTGATAATTGAAGGTTACACTAGCTGTGTTGGGGGCTAACACTAAGCATAGGCTTAGTAATGGATTCCGTCTATTAAACTAAGCCTTTCAAGTAATTAAAAAAAAAAAAAACACAACACGTTTAAAAAAATTTTATTCCAAAAAACACTCTCATTAACATTAAACAGGTTTAAAAAAGACGCTGGTCATTGAAGCAGTCCACCAAATCCGAAATAGTCCACAGGATACATGGATCTGAAATGAGGAGAAAAAAAGAAAAATAGGTTAATACATTTATTGTCACCCGTCCGCGCCTGACTACAACTCCCAGCATGCCCTTACAGTAAGAGCATGCTGGGAGTTGTAGGGGGGGGTGACAATCTCCCGCACCACATGACTACAACTCACAGCATGCCCTTACAGTAAGGATATGCTGGGAGTTGTAGTCATGTGGTGCGGGAGATTGTTACCCCCGCCCCCCCCCCCCCCCCCCACACACACACTACAACTCCCAGCATATCGTTATTGTAAGGACATGCTGGGAGTTGTATTTGTGCGGCAGAGGGCAGATGACAGGCTTGTCACCCGCCCCCCTACAACTCCCAGCATGCCCTTACAGTAAGGATATGCTGGGAGTTGTAGTGTGTGTGTGGGGGGGGGGCAGGGGTAACCATCTCCCGCACCACATGACTACAACTCCCAGCATATCCTTACTGTAAGGGCATGCTGGGAGTTGTAGGGGGGCAGGTGAAAAGCCTGTCACCTGCCACACAACTACAACTCCCAGCATGTCCTTACAGTAAGGGCATGCTGGGAGTTGTAGTCATGTGGTGTGGGAGATTGTCATCCCCCCCCCCTACAACTCCCAGCATGCTCTTACTGTAAGGGCATGCTGGGAGTTGTAGTTGTGCGGCAGGGGGGCAGGTGACAAGCTTGTCACCCCCCCCCCCCCCACAACTCTCCCAGCATGCCCTTCCTGTAAGGACATGCTGGGAGTTGTAGTCGTGCCAGCCAGGGAAGCGGGTGGTAATGCGCTCCGCTCCTTGGCTGCAGTGATCAGAGAATCACTGTAATTTCATATTTCCTGTCGTCACGTGACACGGGACCCAGCGGGAAATTTGAAATTACACCAAACTCCGCGGCGCTGTAGTAAGGAGCCCGGGCTGACATAACACTGCAGCCGCTCGGGACTCCCTCAGCCAGGCAGGGAGATGTGCAGAAGCCGTCCCTGCCATCTCTCGGTGTGTACCGCAGTGCTGAGGGATGACAGGGACGGCACCTACACATCTCCCTGACGGCTGTGGGAGTCCTGTGGGGGGCAGCTGAGTGAGGTTAGCCCGGGCACCTTACCACGGCGCCGCAGGATATCTGAGGAGCCCGGGAGGGTGCAGACTGATGCCAGCCCGGGCTCCTTTTAACATCTAGCGGAACCGCGCAGCTTTTAGTCCCTAATGTAATATCAAATTTCCCGTGATTGGCTGCTCGGTCCTGGCCAATTACGGGACCCAGCGGGAAATATGAAATTACATTAAGGGAAATAGAAACTCTGCTGCGCCGAGGTTTGTTAAAAGGAGCCCAGGCTGGAGTCAGTCTTCAGCCGCCCGGGTTCCTCCGATTCTATCCCCGCTACCCTAATACAATGATGGGGATGGGGACACTGCTTTATATAACCCCCACCCCCCTTGTCTTCCACCCGCCCGCGCCGCACATTGTCCGCCCGCTACAATACTACAACTCCCAGCATGCCCTCACTGTATGGACATGCTGGGAGTTGTAGTCTTGCAACAGGTAGCAGACAGATGGGAGATGTGCAGCGCAGGCGGGTGGGAAACAAGGGGGGGTGTCCTTATGTTAGGGTAGCGGGGTTAGAATCAGACAGAGCTGGGCGGCTGCAGAGTGATGCCAGCCCGGGCTCCTTTGTACAGTTGCAATATATTTCCCGCTGGAGCTGTGATCACGGCTGCCAGCGGGAAATATAAAATTTGCTCTCAAAAGCCGTTTTGTGTGCCAGCTCCGAGCTGGCTTATATTTATGCAGTTTTTGAGGGCTTGCGACTTTTTATGCGACTTTCGCACTTGATAAATCCCTGACCATTGCAAAGTAAAAAATAAAATTTACTTTCGTACACTCTTTTGTAGCTTTTTGCTTACAGCCAAAAGTCGCACAAAAAATTGCTTAAGTGCTAATGCGACCTTTTGTGCGACTTTTGTAAGCAAAAAAAGAGCTCTAAATCCCTTGATAAATGTCCCCCATTGTATTTGTGAATCAATATATAATTTGGAATGTCCATTTTTCTTACAGGCAGAAAAATGCTAAATTTTCAAAATTTTGGGATTTTTGACCAAAAAAAGATGCAAGTAACGACAAAAATTACCACTATGTTAAAGTAGAATATGTCACGAAAAAACAATCTCAGAATCAGAATGAAAAGTAAAAGCCTTCCAGAGTTATTCATATATAAGGTGACAGTGGTCAGATTTGCAAAAAAGGGCCGTGTTGTTAAGGTGAAAATGAGCTGAATCCTTAAGGGGTTAAAAATCTAAATATAGCTATTAACTGTTACAGTTTAATAAAGGGAATAAGTGCCTCCTCCAATAAAAAATGAATTCCCCCTCTTTTCCCATTTTATAAAAAATTTTTTTTTTTTTAAATAAAATAAATCAACATATTTGGTAGAATAGTCTGAATGACTAAAATATAACGTTAATGACTCCATACGGTGAACGACATAAAACATAAAAATAACAAAGTCCAATGCTGAATTGTGATCACATCCCGGAAAAAAAAAAAAAGGAATAAAAAGTCATCAAAAATCACATATACACAAATGTGGTACTGATGAAAACAACAAATCACAGATTAAGTGCCCATACAAGCATAACCATATGAATAAAACATGTCCAGGGGTTAACCCCTTGGGTACGGAGGGTTTTCCCGTTCTTGCACTTTCGTTTTTTCCTCTATATGATGGCTCCATATGATTTACTCCTCTAGCCGCAAATCACATTCTAACATACCTGGCCCCGAATACAGAAGTGACGAGCGGTACTTAGTCCCGCCCCCTATGGGCGTCAGAGAGAGGCGGGGACGGATGACGTCACGCTGGGGTGCCAGGATATGACGCCAGACGCCAAGGATCGCGGCAAGGCAGCGCATAGAAGCCGGTCGGACTTTTACTGGCTCCCCGCCATTGCGGGTTTGCGCACCTTCCGGGATCCTGTAATTGGCGGTTACATCAGCGGACTGTGAGTAACGAGTGGCGGCGATACCGCTATTTTTTTGCAGGTGCCGCGCAGCAACTCCTTACAGGGATATTTGTTGTATTCTTTCTTTAGGTACTGGGAGACGGACCACGGACTGTGAGTGAGAGCCCTATACATGAAAGGATATTATATTGTACCTGATCATATGGTCTGACTGGCTTTATGTATCTTCTTTATAGGTTATCTCCTTTGGATCCGCTGTAATTACACCCGCATAGTGGCACCTAGTATCGGGGTGCCACATGCAGATCAATTACACCAGCATAGTGGCACTTAGTACAGGGGTGCTACATGCATTTATCTATGTTTATATATTGAGTGACGCCATTGTTATCTCCTTATCTCACACATTTTCCACATTGTTGAGACTTTCTATATATATGAAGTTCTCCTGATGACGCTCTAGACTAGGGCAGAAACGCGTAGAGAACGATATATATCTGAGAACGGTATATATTCATATAAATCCACCGGATTGGTGGCGCTCTGAATACTGGTAAATCCACCATACGGGTGGTAACCTAGAGTGGATCCTGTGTATCAGTTTTTAAGATGGTATTGGTCCACAATAACTTCAGTGGTGTATTTTAAAATTATTATATTAAAAGTTATATTTTAGTAGCACTCCCCTCACACTTTTTTCTAAAAAAGTTTTTTTTTTTGCATTTCTGATGCTGGGAGATGATATGACCCCTTGTAGGTCAGCTAAATCATTCTACATACAAAATTTTTGGAATCTGTTTATGTGATGGCTAGTTTGGTCACTGGATCACCAAATTTGGCAGATTGGCTCACGGAAGCAAAAGAAGTGTTTTCGGAGCGAATGTACTCACAGCCTAAATACACACCCTCTCTGAAAGTAGCCCTTAGGGACCTTGTCTCTTGTTATAAAGATTATGCAGTTTCATTCTGGGAAATCCAAACATTTGAAAACTACTTAAGACATAACATAGTTCCCCGAGGTCTGAGAATTCCGGTGTTACCGGCACCCAGACTTAGAACAACAACAGTATTAAAAAAGTGGGAAACTGAAGCTACAGCCACCTCGCTGAAATTCATTCAAATATTGTTGGAGGAAGAAAAAACTAGACTAACGGTAGCAGAAGCTAAATTGAATGAGCAACGAGATACTGTATTAAGATTTAAGGACGACCCAGAATTTAATAACAAAGAAACACATACCAAAAATATATTGGAACGTTTTCAGTATCAATTAAAAGAAAGGAAACACTTACAATTCATCAGGGACTTACAGGAATTCAGAGATAATAGAGCTTACACCGTATTGTCCAGAGTACCCACACCTCGGGAGACTGAGACTGAGATTTCCTCCTCGGATACCGAGCCTGGTGAAGGAGACAGAGATCCAGCACGCGGTAAACGAGGAGGAGCACCCTACCGCGCGCGAGGTACGCGGGGTAACTCCCGTGGACGTGGGAACTATAAAAAGAAATCTAACCACAATCAGGAATGGTCGGATACGGGCTCTTTGCCTTCATCCTCTGCTGGGCATTTTTTAGGGGGGGAATACAAGGACCAGAGTCGAGATCCTTACCCCACCCGAACCAGAGAACCCAGAGTCTAAATACAGGAGTTGATAGATCCTCATTACAAGTGGTGAATCTATCCAAACAACAACTATCCCAGGAACAAATCGGGGTCCTTGCACAGGGTCTCTCATTTGTACCCACGGTCACATTTGACCAATTCAATTTGATTAAGGACCTCCATCTGTTTGGGCGTAGACTAAAATGGCAAAAATTCTTTAAAACACGAGACAGAAAGGAATGTTTGGAGTTAGGTATCGGTATAAATGATCTACCAGCCACAAGAGATCTAGCATCATTATTAGATGACAACCATAGATCAAGAGGTGAAGGACCATTTACTACCTGTAAGTTAAAAAGTAAAGTATTCCCTCCTACAGGCGAAACATCCTGTATAGATGTGTTTCTGGATTTGGTGATCAGAGATATAGAGGACCTGAATCTTCCCTCCATACCTCAGGATCGGACCAACTTCTCATATCAAGAGAAGTTGGCTATCAAACAACTACAGAAGAATGATAAATTGGTCATCAAAGCCGCAGATAAGGGGGGTAACATTATAGTCATGGATCGTACACAATACATAGATATGTGCAATAGACTATTAAAAGATAGCCTTACTTATGAAACATTATCGGGAGACCCTACTTCCAAATATAAAAAAGAACTTACTAAAATACTATCTATAGCTAAGGAACGAAAACTCATCAGTGACTCGGAATTTCAATTTTTGCTGCCCAAATCCGTTACTGTCCCCACCTTCTATGCCCTCCCAAAGGTCCACAAAGGGACTAACCCTCTAAAAGGGAGACCCATAGTGGCGGGCATAGGAGGTCTGGGACAGAATCTCGGGATATATATTGATCAAATTTTTAGAGAATTCGTATTAGCCCTCCCTTCATACACGAGAGACACGATGGATCTCCTTAATAAAATGGAAGGAATAGAGGTGGAACAGGATGTGTTGCTGGCTAGCATTGACGTGGAGTCGTTATATTCATCTATCCCGCATGATATTGGACTAGCAGCAGTCTCGCATTACTTATCCCAACGGGGCATACAGATGAGATTACACAATGAATTTGTGCTGGAAATATTGAGGTTCACACTCACACATAATTATTTTCTCTTCGACAGGACTTACTTCCACCAGCTCAGAGGGACCGCAATGGGGAGCCCTAGTGCCCCCAGTTATGCTAATCTCACTCTGGGCTGGTGGGAGGCCACCCAAGTCTTTGTCGAAGAAAGGGAATATTTTAGTGAACGTGCCCTAGTTTGGGCGCGTTTTATAGATGATATTTTTATATTGTGGCAGGGCAGCACTGATGAGTTTAAAGAATTCCTGAGATTACTGAACCATAATAGTCTAGGACTTGCATTTACATATGAATACCATGACTCACATATCCCATTCTTGGACATCTCAATCCAAAAAACTCCTAAGGGTAAACTGCGGACCACCATACATAGAAAAGTGACGTCCACGAACAGCCTCCTGAGGTGGGAAAGCTGCCACCCGGGACCCCTCAAAAGGGGTATCCCGAGGGGGCAGTACCTCCGCCTCAGGAGGAACTGTTCTGACAAACAGGATTTCCTGAGGGAAGCAATGGATCTCAGACAGAGATTCAGAAATAGAGGGTATCCGGACTACATCTTAAGATCAGCTCATCAAAATGCCCTTAAAACTCCCAGGGAAAACCTGTTGACCCCCAAACAGACAGACCAGATGATACAGCCTACACGTGTGATTGCCACCTTTGATCATGCTTCTCCAATGATACGAGGAATACTTGAGAAACATTGGAGGATTCTACGGATGGATCCTGATCTGAGGGACACAGTATCGGACAAACCCCAGATCACATATCGGAGAGGTAGGAATATAGGGGATTTAGTAACACATAGCCATCTCCCCCCTATACCATCTAAAGGGAGCACTTGGCTTAATAAAACACCTATAATTGGTAACTTTCCCTGTGGACATTGTAAGGCGTGCCCTAACATGATAAAAACTAAAGAAATTCTCAATGAGAGGACAGGTAAAATACATACCATTCGTAGCTTCATTAACTGTAGCACTTGTGGTATAATTTACTTGGCAATTTGTCCATGCCATAAAAGATACATAGGGAAAACATTCCGACCTTTTAAGAAAAGAGTGTTAGAACATCTGGGAGATGTCAGAAACAATAGAGATACCTCCCTGGCTCGCCATATGAATTCCGTACATAGTGGCTGCTATGATCATCTTATGTTCATTGGATTAGAACAAATTCATCCATCTCCAAGAGGGGGTGATTTTGATAAACTTTTACTCCAGAAGGAGTGCAGACTTATATACGAAATGGGTACGATGGAACCTATAGGTCTCAATGACCAATTAAGTTTTGCTCCCTTTTTATAGGTCAGGCCATGTGGGGATGATACTGGTTATGGTGACCAGTAGGCAGTAAGTGGAGATCTTAGTAGATCTATCAGCTAGTGTCACCAAACTAGTAAGGGAGTGACAGGACAAGTAGGAGGTACGAGAGCAGGGTCCGCCCTTATTAGGGCGATAACACTGCCTAGGGATCAGGGCATCAGTTAGCATAGGGTAAGATCAGGTTCCCTAGGCCCAGTTTTAATGCCACTCCATTATTCCCTGATAGCCTCCCCAACTGTATCATCCCCACTTTGTCAGGTCAATACCTAACTGTATCTTCCCCCCTTTATAATACAATTTTCTAAATTTATCTATTATTGCTTAGTTGGCTAGGAACACAATTCTTTCTCAGTTGGCTAATTGTATACTCTGGTCTGTTTTGGAGGTTCACAGATATCCACTTAAGAATAGGGGCATTCCCTGGGAATTTTAGTGAACTGAAACAGGGGCCTCACAACCCCTTGCCTTTTTGTTCAAAGAGAGGGGGGTTTGGAGATGAGCCATTCTTTAGGGAATCCCTTTGAGAATATTACATCAGTGGATTTGTCCGGGTTGTTTTCAAAGATTGAGGGACCCAGTGCCTGTATTATTAAATTAGGCACCTTAGCGTCCCGGTCCTCTCCACTGATGTTTATTTATTAACCTAAATATAATATCTACCCCTCAAAGATGTATTCCGTATGGCTCCAACATTAAACCCCACCTCTCCACCATATAGGGCCACTTAGAGGTGCTTAGTAGCAATGAATTTATATATATTTGGGTAGCATCTCCTAATAAGCTCCAATTTTAGGCTGTCCAGTATTCTAGCATGTGATCATAATTGGTGCCGGTCACTGAGGAGTTAATGTATTTACTCCTCTAGCCGCAAATCACATTCTAACATACCTGGCCCCGAATACAGAAGTGACGAGCGGTACTTAGTCCCGCCCCCTATGGGCGTCAGAGAGAGGCGGGGACGGATGACGTCACGCTGGGGTGCCAGGATATGACGTCAGACGCCAAGGATCGCGGCATGGCAGCGCATAGAAGCCGGTCGGACTTTTACTGGCTCCCCGCCATTGCGGGTTTGCGCACCTTCCGGGATCCTGTAATTGGCGGTTACATCAGCGGACTGTGAGTAACGAGTGGCGGCGATACCGCTATTTTTTTGCAGGTGCCGCGCAGCAACTCCTTACAGGGATATTTGTTGTATTCTTTCTTTAGGTACTGGGAGACGGACCACGGACTGTGAGTGAGAGCCCTATACATGAAAGGATATTATATTGTACCTGATCATATGGTCTGACTGGCTTTATGTATCTTCTTTATAGGTTATCTCCTTTGGATCCGCTGTAATTACACCCGCATAGTGGCACCTAGTATCGGGGTGCCACATGCAGATCAATTACACCAGCATAGTGGCACTTAGTACAGGGGTGCTACATGCATTTATCTATGTTTATATATTGAGTGACGCCATTGTTATCTCCTTATCTCACACATTTTCCACATTGTTGAGACTTTCTATATATATGAAGTTCTCCTGATGACGCTCTAGACTAGGGCAGAAACGCGTAGAGAACGATATATATCTGAGAACGGTATATATTCATATAAATCCACCGGATTGGTGGCGCTCTGAATACTGGTAAATCCACCATACGGGTGGTAACCTAGAGTGGATCCTGTGTATCAGTTTTTAAGATGGTATTGGTTCACAATCACTTCAGTGGTGTATTTTAAAATTATTATATTAAAAGTTATATTTTAGTAGCACTCCCCTCACACTTTTTTCTAAAAAAGTTTTTTTTTTTCCATATGATGGCTTATTTTTTGCACGTATACCATTGACTGTGCCGTTTAATTAACTATATATTTTTATAATTCCGACATTTCTGTATGCGGCGATACCATATATGTTTATTTACACAGTTTTTGGATTTTTTTTTTACGGGAAAAGGGGGGTGATTCAAGCTTTTTTCACTTTTTTTTTTCAATGTTATAGCTCCCATAGGGACCTATAACACTGCACACACTGATCTTTTACATTGATCAATGGTTTCTCATAGGAAACCATTGATCAATGATTCTGCCGCTTGACTGCTCATACCTGGATCTCAGGCACTGAGCAGTCATTTGGCGTTCGGACAGTGATCAAGTTGAACGCTGCATCTAAAGGGTTAATAGCGCGCGAAACCACGATCAGTGCTGCTCGCTATTAGCCTCGGCTCCCGGCTGTTGTTAGGGGCCTGGCCCGACCCGCTATGATGCTGGGCCACGGCGTGGCCCCGCATTATAGAAAGGTGGTGGGCGGAGGGCGTATAGGTATGCCCTCCGTCCCCAACAGGTTAAAGGAGATCTTTAGTGCTTATAACTTATACCCCAACCTAAGGATAGGGGATGAGTTATAGATCGCGGGGGGGGTCCGAGCACTGGGGTCCCCCGCGATCTCCTGTATGGGGCCGTGGCAATGAACAGGAAAGGGGGCATTCTGTTCCCGCATGACGCGGCAGCCGGCACGCCCTTCCATGACTTCCATAGAAATACATGGAGGGGCGTGCCCGCTGCCGCGTCAAGCGGGGACGGAATGCCCCCTTTCCTGTACATAACTGTGGCCCCGTACAGAAGATGGCGGGGGGCCCGATCGCTCGGACCCCCCCCCCCCCGTGATCTATAACTTATACCCTATCCTTAGGATGGGGGATAAGTTATAAGCACTACAGATCTTCTTTAAATGTGAGTGCAGGTGCAGTGACCATGCCGGCGTATAAGATGACTTGGCGTATAAGACGACCCCCAACTTTGCCGTGCTGGGAGTTGTAGTTTCACAACAGCTGGAGGCACCCTGGTTTTTAGTATACAGTATTAGTTTTTACTTGCTCTGGCCGGCCCCCGCCTGCAGCTACACACAGGAGCCGGCCCGGGCAGATAATCAGAAGTTTTCCTATCCCGGACCTCAATACACGGCGTATAAGACGACCCCCGGCTTTTCAGAAGAAAATTTGGGGTTAAAAAGTCGTCTTATACGCCGGGATATACGGTATTTATATATTTTTAACCCCTTCAGGACAGGTTTATTCATTTTTGCACTTAGTTTTTTCCTCCTCACCTTCTTAAAATCATAACACTTTCAATTTTCTACATACACAGTCCTATAAGGGCTGTTTTTTTGTGCCAACTATTGTACTTTGTAATGACAACAATAATTTCACCACAAAATCTACGGCAAAACTAGGGAAAAAAAAAAAACTCCATTCTGATTTTTTTTTTTTAGGGGCTTCAGATTCTACACAGTGCACTTTTCGGTAAAAATGACACCTTATATTTATTCTGTAGATCCATACGATTAAATTGATACACAGCTTATTAAGGTTTGATTTTGTTTTACTTCTGTTAAAAAAAAATTATTACTTTTACACCAAAATTAGTACGTTTAAAATTGTCCTCTTCTGACCTCTATAACTTTTTTTTAATTTTTCCGTATACAGCAAACAATTAGCCCTCATACAGTTTAAAACATACTTATATTGTTCAAAAAGTTAGATTTTTTTTTGAAGCAGTACAAAAAGAGTAAAGCGTTTACCCAAGCATTGACCCGCAGTATAAAAAGAACATGTCAGTGAATAAAAACGAAAACCCTCAAAAGTTGCCAAATTGTGGTTTTCTTTTCAATTTCCAGCCGTAAATAATATATATATATTTTTTTATAGTACCGTACATTTTATGTTACCGTACATTACAAAGTACAGTTGGTCGCAAAATAAACAACAACTCATATTGGTCTTTGGGTGGAAAATTAAAAGATTTATGGCTCTTAGAAGGGGAGGAGGAAAAAATGAAAATGTAAAAATGAAAATTTCCTTTGTCCTCAAGACCAAAATGGGCTGTGACCCTGAAGGGGTTAAAACTGTAATCGTCAAATCCTTTGTAAACCCCCAGTATATAACTGTACATAGTGTAAGTAAAGTACAGTACAGCCATTACAATGGATACACATACACGTGATGTCATCTGCTGTGACATCACACATCAAAGAGACTTTCTCCAGGGTAGAATCCAATCCCTAACACTTATTTCCTCGGTTCGGCGGGTGAACACGTTCTCCTACTAGACCTGCGCTTATTTTGCAAATTGAAGAGAATTTTGTCTATTTAGGCAAAAGGATCCTGTAAGGACGGCGACCATGAAGCTAAGAGGTAGGAATAATGAAAACTTCCAAAATTTCAGTTTATAAATGGATTTAACATGAATGTATTAGTGTAAAGTTAATATAGTAGAGTGCAGTAAAGTTACTGATGTTCTCTTGTACAGTCTATCCTGGGTGGCTTTAAAGGGGGGCTTCCCCAGCGTTCGGCACTTTTTGTTCCAAACGCTTGGAGCGAGCGGCGGGGGTTGTGACATTAGGGCCACACCCCCTCAATGTAAGTCTATGGGTAGGTTGTGGTGTGACCTCACGAGGGGCGTGGCCATGAAGTTGCGACCCTGTCGAATGCTGAATGAACGCTGGGTGCTGCACAGAGATCGCTGAGGTACCAGCTGCGGGACCCCTGCAATCAGACATCTTATCCCCTATCCTTTGGATAGGGGATAAGATGTCTAGAGGCAGAGTACTCCTTTAAGTCTCTTACAGCAATTGAGCAAATGTTTATTCCTGTGAGATAAATGATTTCAGTTTGTGAATCAATGCTTTAAGTATTTTGCCTTCTAAAAGAAAACATGGGAAGCTACTCTGATATTAGTGAAATAATATAATAATAGTAGTAATATAATTATAATAACAATGTTTTAGTCACACACAAGTTTAAAAAAAGCTTCATACAGTGACAATACAGTGATCCATGACATCTAATCTTCTAGCATATAGCCTATAAAATATTTATAGTTTGCTGTATAAATTACAGTTTTAACAAAAAAAGTATATATATATATATATATATATATATATATATATATATAATGTACAAACAAGAAAGTTGCAACAGCACTCTAGGTCAAAAAATGGAGGCTCTCAGCGCACTTTTTGATCAAAATGTGTTGCAACTTTCTTGTTTGTACATTTTGTATTTGCCACAGCAGCGGGCACCTGTGTATTAGGTTGTTGTGCTGGCTATTTTTCCTTTTGTTTTTACTATATATATATATATATATACATATATATGAACATATGTATTTACATATATATATATATATATATATATACATAAATAAATGAATGAATATAGGTCTAATATATTGTATCCTGTCGCTATTTTGCAGATATCCCAGTTCTCTCGGTGCCTGTCGTGTGTCTCATACATTACGTGACGAGTTTCCTTTGGCGGTATACTAACCTATATCATTATAAGGTCACTCCACCATATTATGAGATCCATAAAATACCTGGGAAGAAGATTAAGCACCGTGGTCAGCGAGCAGATGTGGCTATTGACATGGCTTTAGGTGACAATTCAGACCCACATGAATCCAGGCACAGCGATCATGTGACAGTCACCATGGCGGATAACCAGATGGATTTACCAACAACCTCTGAAGATGCCTCGGAGCCCAAAGTGTCTTGGCTGCAGCGGACTTGGCAATATGCTAAAAGCAAACTGAAGTGGTCCAATTATGTATCCAATGTGTGGGTTGGAGCATGGGCCATGGCCAACCGCACACTAACCGGCATGATGACCACATTCAAGATGCCATTTTACTTCCTACATACAAAGCTAAGAAGTATTACAGCAAAGGCCATTGACGATCAATGTGAACCAGTTTAACAAGATGCTGATTGGGTCACACAAGGTCTGCATATGGTTGGGGGTGGGGGTGGGGAGGAGCCCGAAATGCAGCCACCTCCACGTGGTGGGCTCTGGGTCACTTGATACATTAACAAGTGAGCGAGGAGCTGCATAATTCAAGGCACATTTCCCATATTGGACATACAGCTTGTAATAGAGACAGAAGATATTGTCCACATGGAAACAAATTTTGCACATAAGTGGGAAACAAGCCCCCCTATTGGATGATTAAGGAATCAGAGATCTGTAGAAGGGGAGAGGTGGATTCCCAGGAATGGAGGATGACAATATAACTTTAGCATAATATCTCTGGATAAGTGGATATGGTAGAAACAGTATCATTATTTTTATTACTATTATTATTATTAACCCCTTAACTCCTTAAGGACCCAGGACGTATGGATACACCCTGGTTTTTTTTATCGTTAAGTATCCAGAGCGTATACATACGCCCGTGGGAATTCAGGTCCCCGCCGCGCACCGGTTGGGGACTGGACTGGTATGCCTCCTGAAATCATTCAGCAGGCATCCCGTGCAACATGTCGCCAATTCCGGGTCATATGGGTCTATGGTGACCCGGAATATAAGGGGGATATCGGTTTTCCGAGACATCCACGATCCCCCTGAAGGGATAGGAGTGAGGTGGCATGGGTGCCACCCCTCCTATCCCTACTATTGGTCATCAAGAAGCGACGACCAATAGCAAATTGGGGGCGGGGGGGTTAACTTTCGGTTTCCCTGTTCTGCCCACCCACAGTAGACCGGGCAGAATGGGGAAACTGACAGGGACCGCCGCCGAAGTTTAATTACTCATGGGCGGCGGTAGAAGGCGGTGATCGATGGGGGTGATCGGCGGCAGAAGAGGAGAACGACGATGCGGCTCCTTGGATCCTACGGAAGCTGGTGAGTTGCCTGGCAACATCTGGAGGTCTACAGTCTGAGACCACTATACAGTGGTCTCTAAACTGGAGCCCTCCAGAAGTTGCAAAACTACAACTCCTAGCATGCCTACACAGCAGTTTGCTGTCTGGGCATGCTGGGATATGTAGTTTTGCAACATCTGGAGGGCCACAGTTTGGAGATCACTGTACAGCGATCTCTTAAACTGTGACCCTCCAGCTGTTGCAAAACTACAAATGCCAGCATGCCCAAACAGCAAACAGCTGTCTCGGCAAGCTGGGAGTTGTAGTTGCGTACCTCCAGCTGTTGCATAACTACGTCTCCCAGCATGCCCTTCGGCGATCAGTACATGCTGGGAATTGTAGTCTTGCAAAAGCTGGAGGCACACTGTTTGGAAAGTACTGAGTCAGGTCACAGAACCTAACTGAAGGTTTTCCAACCAGTGTGCCTCCAGCTATTGCTAAAGTACATCTACCAGCATGCATGGTCTGTCAGTGCATGCTGGGAGTTGTAGTTTTGAAACAGCTGGAGGTTTAACTCCCCATGTGAATGTACAGGGTACATTCACATGGGCGAGTTTACAGTGAGTTTTCTGCTTCAAGTTTGAGCTGCAGCAAATTTTTCGCCACAGCCCAAACTCCTAGTGGGCAACTCAACGTAAACCTCCGCCAGTGCGAATGTACCCTAAAAACACTACACTACATAATAAAGGGTAAAACACTACATATACACCCCCTTACACTGTCTCCCCCCCCCCCCCCCCCCAATAAAAATGAGAAACGTATCGTATGGCCGTGTTTCCAAAACAGATCCTCCAGCTGCTGCAAAACAACAACTCCCAGCATTTCCGGACAGCCGCTCACTGTCCAGGCATGCTGGGAGTTTAGCAACAGCTGGAGGCACCCTGTTTGGAATCACTGGCGTAGAATACCACTATGTCCACTCCTATGCAATCCCTAATGTAGTCCTCAAATGCGCAAGGCGCTGTCTCATTTCGGGGCCCAGTCGTATTTCAAGGAAACAGTTTAGGGCCACATAAGGGGTATTTCCGTACTCTGGAGAAATTGCACTACAAATTTTGGGGGGCTTTTTCTCCTTTTACCCCTTATGAACAGGAAAAGTTGGGGGTTACACCAGCCTGTTAATGTAAAAAAATAAAAATGTTTACACTAACATGCTGGCGTTGCCCCCTACTTTTTATTTTCACAAGCAGGTAAAGGAAAAAAAGACCCCCAAAATTTGTAACGCAATTTCTCCTGAGCATGGAAATACCCCATATGTGGGCGTAAAATTCTCTGCGGACGCACAGCAGGGCTCAGGAGTGAGAGCGCACTATGTACATTTGAGGTCTAATTTGGTGATTTGCACAGGGGTGGCTGATTTTACAGCGGCTCATTTTGGAAACTACACCCCTCACGGAACGTAACAAGGCGTACAGTGAGCCTTAACACCCCACAGGTGTTTGAAAATTTTTCATTAAATTTGGATGGGAAAATGAGAAAAAAAAAACTAAACATAATATGCTGGTGTTAACCTAAATTTTTCATTTTCACAAGGGAAAATATGAAAAAGCCCCCCAAAATTTGTAACCCCATTTCTTCTGAGTAAGAACATACCCCATATGTGGATGTAAAGTGCTCTGCGGGTGAACTACAATGCTCAGAAGAGAAGGAGCACCATTGGGCTTTTGAAGATAAATTTTGTCCGGAATTGAAGGCCACGTGTGTTTACAAAGCCCCCATAGAGCCAGAACAATGGACCCCTCCCACATGTGACCCCATTTTGGAAACTACACCCCTCAAGTAATGTAATAAGGGGTACAGTGAGCATTTACGCCCCACAGGTGTCTGACAGATTTTTGGAACAGTGGTCCTTGAAAATGAAAAATGTAATTTTTCATTTGCACAGCTTACAGTTCCAAAGATCTGCCAAACGCCAGTGGGGTGTAAATACTGGGTCTTCAATTTTCTCCTTAAACTTACTGCTATTCCTGTTAAACACCTAAAGGGTTAACAAACATTCTGAATATAATTTTGTATACTTTGATGGGTGCAGTTTTTATAATGGGGGTAATTTATGGGGTATTTCTAATATGAAGACCCCTCAAATCCACTTCAAATCTGAACTGGTCCCTGAAAAATTCAGATTTTGAAAATTTTGAGAAAAATTTGAAAATTGCTGCTGAACTTTGAAGCCCACTGATGTCTTCCAAAAGTAAAAAAAAAACATGTCAACTTTATGATGCAAACATGAAGAGATTGTATATGTGAATCAACATATAATTTATTTGATATGTCTATTTTCCTCACAAGCAGAGAGCTTCAAGGTTAAAAAAAAAAGCAAAATTTTAAAATTTTTGAATTTTTTACCAAGAAATGATGCAAGTATTGACGAAAACTTACCACTATGATAAAGTAGAATATGTCACGAAAAAACTATCTCGGAATCAACTTCATAAGTAAAAGCATTCCAGAGTTAGTAATGCTTAAAGTGACAGTGGTCAGATGTGCAAAAAATGCTCTGGTCCTTAAGGCCAAAATGACCTCGATCCTTAAGGGGTTAAAGCAGAAAAGTTTTCCCTTATGTAAATAGCTGAAGTTCTTTATCTACCCTTTATTACCAGTAGCATTGCTAGAGAGTGACAGGGGGGGTACCGCATCTGGTGACACCCTAACTAGCCTGCCTGGCACTAAATAGCTGCACTCCAACTATCCCGCAAAAACCCATCCACCGTCCTCAGAAATAAAAAAAGTATTAAAAACATACTATGCCGCACCATGAATATCCGTACTCTGGGGGCTTTTTTGCTCAGTTTTGAGCCCACATTTTGTGACGTTGGCAGACCAGAGAAGTAGATTGTCGATATTACCGATCAGTATTAATTGATCGTCCTAATCAGCGAGTACTTGCCGCGTTAGATGAGCCGGCTCGTCCTGAAGCTAAACTGTCACAGCATGTAAACATGGAAACATGCTGTGACATTGAAGTGACTTCAGCTTTCATAGACAGCTGATCATCACAGACATCGTCCGCGGGTCACCTCATGGATGGCCTGGCCCCCTGATTGTTGTGATTGGTCAATCAATCCAGATTGACCAATCACAGCAGAGGCAGTTGAAAAAAACTGCCTTTCACAGCTCCGATCTCCTCAGTGTAGGGAGATCTGTGAGGAGATTGGAGCTGTGTGAGCTCTGTGTGAAATAAAACATCAAACAGACCCCTATAACCCCCCCATACCCATCCTAGTGCTCCTGTCTAGGGGACATCAGCTGTCTTGGACATCTGATTGTCACCATGCAGTGATTTCTGTAAACCGTAAGCCTCCTTATGTTGCTAAACTACAACTCCCAGCATGCCCAGACAGCTGTTGGCTGTCAGGGCATGCTGGGATTTGTAGTTTTGCAACATCTGGAGGGCCACAGTTTGGAGATCACTGTGCAGTGATCTCTAAACTGTGGCCCTCCAGATGTTGCAAAACTACAACTCCCAGCATGCACAAACAGCAAACTGCTGACTTGCCATGCTGGAAGTTATCGTTTATACATCTGCCATCTTCACCGGGGGGCCTCTTCTCCGCGCTTCGAGCCCGAAATAGAGGCGTTGCCTTGACGACGACGCAGACGGACGTTGGTAATGAACATCCCCCTGCGTTGTCGTCAAGGCAACGTGACTATTCTGGGCCCGAAGCGCGAAGAAGAGGCCCCCCCGGTGAAGATGGCAGCCCGGAACCACTATCCCACCGGACGACCTCCACACCGGACAGTCCTGCAGCACCGGACCAACGGAGTACCGTCCCGCCGAGCGGAGGTGAGTACAGAACTAAAGGGGGTGAGAGGGGGGGCTGGATGATGTTGAAGGCCGCAGTGGTCTTCAACCCTTCGGACCTCCAGAGGTTTCAAAACTACAACTCCCAGCAAGCCCGGACTATACAAAAGGACCCCGACGTCCTAGGGACTCTGGCTATGGCTATGGGGACCTATAAACAAGCACCACACGTGCCTCAAGCTGTTGCATAACTACAACTCCCAGCATGTCCTTTGGCCATCAGTGCATGCTGGGAGTTGTAGTTTTGCCACAGCAAGAAGCACACTGGTGACGAAACACAGTTAGGTAACAGAACCTAACTCAGTGTTTCCCCACCAGTGTGCCTCCAGCTGTTGCAAAACTACAACTCCCAGCATGCACTGACAGACCGTTTATGCTGGGAGTGTTCGTTTTGTAACAGCTGGAGGCACCCTGGTGGGGAAGCACTGAGTTTATCTGTTCCCTACCTAACACGGCTGTCCTCACCGGTGGGCCTCCAGCTGTGGCAAAATTACAACTCCCAGCATGCACGGTCTCTGAGTCCATGTTGAGAGTTGAAGTTTTGCAACAGCTGGAGGTTTGACCCCCATAAAAATTTAAAACGTCTGGTACGGCACTGTTTGCAAAAAGGAGCCTCCGACTGTTGCAAAACAACAACTTCCAGCATTGCCGGACAGCCATTAACTGTCCAGGCATGCTGGGAGTTTTGCCACAGCTGGAGGCACCCTGTTTTGGAAACACTGCTGTAGGGTATTTATGGTAGCAGAGTCAATTGTAATGCTTGCATCTGGGTCCTCCCCTATGCAAATCTCTAATTTAGTCCTCAAATGCGCATTGCGCTCTCTCACTTTGGAGCCCTGTCATATTTCAAGGAAACGGTTTAGGGACACATATGGGGTATTTCCGTACTCGGGAGAAATTGCGTTACATATTTTGGGGGCTTTTTCTAATTTTACCCCTTATGAAATGGAAAAGTTGGGGTCTACACCAGTATGTTTTTTTACACTAACATGCTGGTGTTGTCCCATACTTTTTATTTTCAAAAAAGACCCCCAAAATTTGTACGGAAATACCCCATATGTGGGCGTACAATGCTCTGCGGATGCACAACAAGGCTCAGGAGTGAGAGCGCAATATGTACATTTGAGGCCTAAATTGGTGATTTGCACAGAGGTGGCTGATAGTTGCAACGGTTCTGACATAAACACACAAAAAAAATACCCACATGTGACCCCATTTTGGAAACTGCATCCCTCATGGAACATAACAAGGGATATAAAAATCTAATTTTTCACGTGAGGTGTTAAGGTTCGCTGTACCCCTTGTTACGTTCCTGGAGGGGTGTCGTTTCCCAAATAGTGTGCCATGTGTTTTTTTTTGCTGTTCTGACACCATGGGGGCGTGCTAAATGCAACATGCCCCCCAAAAACCATTTCAGCAATATTCACCCTCTAAAATCCCACAGTTGCTCTTTCCCTTTTGAGCCATGTTGTGGGCCCACAGAGCACTTTGCGTCAATATATGAGGTATTTCCATACTCAAGAGAAGTTGGGCTACAAATTTTGTGGGACTTTTTCTCCTAAGAACCCTTACAAAAATGTAAAAAAAAATTGGGCCACATGAACATGTTAGTATAAAAAATGGAAATCTTAATTTTTCTCCTCCACTTTGCTGCTGTTCCTGTGAAACACCTAAAGGGTTAACAAACTTTCTTAATGGCATTTGAATACTTTGAGGGGTGCAGTTTCTACAATGGGGTCATTTGTGGTATATTTCTCACAGAAAGGCCCCTCAAATCCACTTCAGACTTGACTGGTCCCTGAAAAATTCTGATTTTTTATTTTTCGTGAAAAGTTTGAAAAAATGCTGCTATACTTTGAAGCCCTCTAATGTCTTAAAAAAAAATAAAAACATGAAAACTTTATGATGCAAACATAAAGTAGACATATTCGGGGACATTTATCATTGTTGCTTTGGTAATCGAGTTCTGTTGGCATTTTTTTCTTGCTTTTGGTTTTGCTTTGTGTGACACATTATTAAACTACTACAGGGGGTTGATAAATTTGGCTTACATAAGCAAAAACCAATAAATCACTTTTGAATACCATTTTTTTTTTTGCACACATAAGCAAAAACCAATAAATGACTACAGAACACAATTTTGCAGCTTTGACATTTTTTATCTATATATATATATATATATATATATATATATTATATATATATATTATATATATATATATATATATATATATATATAAATATATATATATAAATATATATATATATATATATATATATATATATATATATATATATATATATATATATATATATATCGTATGTACTCGAGTATAAGCCGAGCCGAATATAAGCCGAGGCCCCTAATTTCACCCCAAAATCCCAGGAAAAGTTATTGACTCAAGTATAAGCCTAGGGTGGGAAATACATCATCCAGACCTCCGTCATTAACACCCCCTTCATCATCCACCTGTCATCATCCCCCCTTCATCATCACCGCCTGTCATCATCCCCCCTTCATCATCACCCTGTCATCATCCCCCTTCATCATCACCGCCTGTCATCATCCCCCCTTTATCATCACCGCCTGTCATCATTCCCCCTTCATCATCACCGCCTGTCATCATCCCCCCCTTCATCATCACCGCCTGTCATCACCCCCCCTTCATCATCCCCTTGTCATCATCCCACACCCCCCCTTCATTATCCCCTTGTCATCATCCCACACCCCCCCCTTCATCATCCCCTTGTCATCATCCCCACCCCCTTCATCATCCCCTTGTCATCATCCCCTTTTCATAATCCCCACCCCCCTTCATAATCCCCTTGTCATAATCCCACACCCCCCCTTCATCATCCCCTTGTCCTCATCCCCTTGTCGTCATCCCCACTCCCTTCATCATCCCCTTGTCATAATCCCACACCCCCAAAACATCATCCCCTTGTCATCATCCCCTTGTCATCATCCCCACTCCCTTCATCATCCCCTTGTCATAATCCCACCCCCCCTTCATCATCCCCTTGTTATCATCCCACACACCCCCCTTCATCATCCCCTTGTCATCATCCCCTTGTCATCAGCCCCCCCCCCCCCCACCTTCATCATCACCGCTTGTCAATGTCTGATACAGTAGTCTTATGCGGACCACCAGAGGTTTCAAAACTACAACTCCCCGCAAGCCCGGGCAGCCATCGGCTGTCCGGGCTTGCTGGGAGTTGTAGTTTTGAAACCTCAGGAGGTCCGCAGGTTGAAGACCACTGCGGCCTTCAATATCATCTAGCCCCCCCTCTCACCCCCTTTAGTTCTGTACTCACATCCGCTCGGCGGGACGGTGCTCCGCTGGTCCGGTGCTGCAGAACTGTCCGGTGGGGAGGTCGTCCGGTGGGATAGTGGTTCCGGGCTGCCATCTTCACCGGGGGGGGGGCCTCTTCTCCGCGCTTCGGGCCCGAAATAGAGGCGTTGCCTTGATGACGACGCAGACGGACGTTGGTAATGAACGTCCCCCTGCGTTGTCGTCAAGGCAATGTGACTATTCCGGGCCCGAAGCGCAGAGAAGAGGCCCCCACGGTGAAGATGTCAGCCCGGAACCACTATCCCACCGGACGACCTCCCACTGCACAGTCCTGCAGCACCGGACCAGCGGAGCACCGTCCCGCCGAGCGGAGGTGAGTACAGAACTAAAGGGGGTGAGAGGGGGGGCTGGATGATGTCGAAGGCCGCAGTGGTCTTCAACCTGCGGACCTTCAGAGGTTTCAAAACTACAACTCCCAGCAAGCCCGGACAGCCGATCCCCTTGTAATCATCCCCTTGTCATCATCCCCACCCCCTTCATCATCCCCTTGTCATCATCCCCTTTTCATAATCCCCACCCCCTTCATCATCCCCTTGTCATAATCCCACACACCCCCTTCATCATCCCCTTGTCCTCATCCCCTTGTCGTCATCCCCACTCCCTTCATCATCCCCTTGTCATAATCCCACACCCCCCTTCATCATCCCCTTGTCATCATCCCCTTGTCATCATCCCCACCCCCTTCATCATCCCCGTGTCATAATCCCACACCCCCCTTCATCATCCCCTTGTCATCATCCCCTTGTCATCATCCCCACTCCCTTCATCATCCCCTTTTCATAATCCCACACCCCCCTTCATCATCCCCTTGTCATCATCCCACACCCCCCCTTTATCATCCCCTTGTCATCATCCCCTTGTCATCAGCCCCCCCCCCACCTTCATCATAACCGCTTGTCAATGTCTGATACAGTGGTCTTCTGCGGACCTCCAGAGGTTTCAAAACTACAACTCCCAGCAAGCCCGGGCAGCCATCGGCTGTCCGGGCTTGCTGGGAGTTGTAGTTTTGAAACCTCTGGAGGTCCGCAGGTTGAAGACCACTGCGGCCTTCAATATCATCTAGCCCCCCCTCTCACCCCCTTTAGTTCTGTACTCACATCCGCTCGGCGGGACGGTGCTCCGCTGGTCCGGTGCTGCAGTACTGTCCGGTGGGGAGGTCGTCCGGTGGGATAGTGGTTCCGGGCTGCCATCTTCACCGGGGGGGCCTCTTCTCCGCGCTTCGGGCCCGAAATAGAGGCGTTGCCTTGCCTTGAGATGGCAGCCCGGAACCACTATCCCACCGGACGACCTCCCACCGCACAGTCCTGCAGCACCGGACCAGCGGAGCACCGTCCCGCCGAGCGGAGGTGAGTACAGAACTAAAGGGGGTGAGAGGGGGGGCTGGATGATGTTAAAGGCCGCAGTGGTCTTTAACCTGCGGACCTTCAGAGGTTTCAAAACTACAACTCCCAGCACGCCCGGACAGCCGATGGCTGCCCTGGCTTACTGGGAGTTGTAGTTTTGAAACATCTGGAGGTCCGCAGGCTGAAGACCACTGAGGGCGGAGAGGTCACTCGAATATAAGCCGAGGGGGGTGTTTTCAGCACGAAAAATCGTGCTGAAAAACTCGGCTTATACTCGAGTATATACGGTATGTATGTTTTTTTTTTACCCTTTTTACCACTTTTTTTTTTCCTCTAAATGTACTAACTCATTTTTTGTCTTCTCATTTCAGATCCGTGTATCTTGTGGATTACTTTAGATTCAGGGGAGTGCAGTGATTAGCATTTTTTTGGTTTAATGTTAATAAAATGGTTAATGAGGACTTTTGGGGGAGTGTTTTTTTGGAATACATTTTTTTTAAATGTGATGTTTTTTTTTTAAATATACTTGGCAGGCTTAGTAGTGGAAGCAGTATTATAGACAGAGTCCATTATTAAGCTGAGGCTTAGCATTAGCCCCCAAAACAGCTAGCGCTAACCCCCAATTATTTCCCCGGTACCCACCACCACAGGGGTGCTGGGAGGAGGCGGTACCACCAGGCCCAGAGCCTCAAATATGGCGCTCCTGGGCCTAGGCGGTAACAGGCTGGTGTTATTTAGGCTTGGGAGGGCCAATAACAATGGTCCTTGCCCACCCTGGTAACATCAGGCTGTTGCTGCTTGGTTGGTATTTGGATAAAAATAGGGGGAACCTTATCTTTGTTTTGCATGAATAATTATTAAAAAAAAAACGCATAGGGTTCCCCCTATTTTTATTTTCAGCCAAATACCAACCAAGCAGCAACAGCCTGATGATACCAGGGTGGGCGAGGACCATTGTTACTGGCCCTCCCCAGCCTAATTAATGCCAGCCCGTTACCGCCTAGGCCCAGGAGCGCCATATTTGATGCTTCGGGCCTATTGGCACCGGCTCTTCCCGGTACCCCTGTGGCGGTGGGTACTGGGGTAATAATTGGAGGTTAGCGCTAGCTGTGTTGGGGGCTAACACTAAGCATAGGCTTAGTAATGGATTCCGTCTATTAGACAGCTTCCACTACTAAGCCTTTTAAGTAGTTAAAAAAAAAACACGTTTCAAAAAAATTTATTCCAAAAAAACACTCTCATTAACATTAAACAGGTTTAACCCCTTCAGGACCAAGCCCATTTTGGCCTTAAGGACCAGAGCGTTTTTTGCACATCTGACCACTGTCACTTTAAACATTAATAACTCTGGAATGCTTTTAGTTATCATTCTGATTCCGAGATTGTTTTTTCGTGACATATTCTACTTTAACATGGTGGTAAATTTTTGTGGTAACTTGCATCCTTTCCTTGTGAAAAATCCTAAAATTTGATGAAAAATTTGAAAATTTTGCATTTTTCTAACTTTGAAGCTCTCTGCTTGCAAGGAAAATGTATATTACAAATAAAAAAAAAATTTTATTCACATATACAATATGTCTACTTTAAGTCTGCATCATAAAAGTGACAAGTTTTTACTTTTGGAAGACACCAGAGGGCTTCAAAGTTCAGCAGCAATTTTCCAATTTTCACAAAATTTTCAAACTCACTATTTTTCAGGGACCAGTTCAGGTTTGAAGTGGATTTGAAGGGTCTTCATATTAGAAATACCCCACAAAAGACCCATTATAAAAACTGCACCCCCCAAAGTATTCAAAATGACATTCAGTCATCATTTTAACCCTTTAGGTGTTTCACAGGAATAGAAGCAAAGTGAAGGAGAAAATTCACAATCTTCATTTTTTACACTCGCATGTTCTTGTAGACCCAATTTTTGAATTTTTACAAGGGGTAAAAGGAGAAAATGTATACTTATATTTGTAGCCCGATTTCTCTCGAGTAAGCACATACCTCATATGTCTATGTAAAGTGTTCGGCGGGCGCAGTAGAGGGCTCAGAAGGGAAAGAGCGATAAGGGAATTTTGGAGGGTAAGTTTTTCTGAAATGGTTTTTGGGGGGCATGTTGCATTTAGGAAGCCCCTATGGTGCCAGAACAGCAAAAAACCCTCACATGGCATACCATTTTGGAAACTAGACCCCTTGAGGAACATAACAAGGAATAAGGTGAGCCTTAATACCCCACAGGTGTTTCACGACTTTTGCATATGTAAATTTTTTTTTAGATTTTTCACTAAAATGTGTGTTTCCCCCCAAATTTCACATTTTTCCAAGGGTTAATAGCAGGAAATACCCCCCAATATTTGTAACCCCTTCTCTTCTGAGTATGGAGGTACCCCATAAGTTGACCTGAAGTGCACTATGGGCGAACTACAATGCTCAGAAGAGAAGGAGTCATATTTGGCTTTTTGAGAGCAAATTTTGCTCGGGGGGCATGTCGCATTTAGGAAGCCCCTATGGTGCCAGAACAGCAAAAAAAAAAAAAAAAACACATGGCATACCATTTTGGAAACTAGACCCCTTGAGGATTGTAATAAGGAATAAAGTGAGCCTTATTACCCCACAGGTGTTTCACGACTTTTGCATATGTAAAAAAAATATATATAATTTTTCCACTAAAATGTGTGTTTCCCCCCAAATTTCACATTTTTGCAAGGGTTAATAGCAGGAAATACTCCCCAATATTTGTAACCCCTTCTCTTCTGATTATGGAGGTACACCATAAGTTGAACTGAAGTGCACTATGGGCGAACTACAATGCTCAGAAGAGAAGGAGCCATATTTGGCTTTTTGAGAGCAAATTTTGCTCGGGGGGCATATCGCATTTAGGAAGCCCCTCTGGTGCCAGAACAGCAAAAAAAAAAACAAATGGCATACCATTTTGGAAACGAGACCCCTTGAGGAACGTAACAAGGGGTACAGTGAGCATTTGCCCCCCACTGGTGTCTGACAGATCTTTGTAACAGTGGGCTGTACAAGTTTTCATTTTCACGGACCACTGTTCCAAAGATCCGTCAGACACCTGTGGGGGGGGGGTAAATTCTCACTGCACCCCTCATTACATTTCGTGAGGGGTGTCGTTTCCGAAATGGGGTCACATGTGGGGTTTTGTTTTTTTTGCGTTTGTCAAAACCGCTGTAACAATCAGCCACCCCTGTGCAAATCACCTCAAATGTACATGGTGCGCTCTCCCTTCTGGGCCTTGTTGTGCGCCCCCAGAGCACTTTGCGCTCACATATGGGGTATCTCTGTAGTCAGGAGAAATTGCGTTACAAATTTTGGGGGGCTTTTTTCCCTTTTACCTCTTCTGAAAATGTATAGGGCAACATCAGCATGTTAGTGTAAAAAATCAAAAATTTTTACACTAACATTCTGGTGTAGACCCCAACATTTCCTTTTCATGAAGGGTTAAAGAAGAAAAAGCCCCCCAAACCTTGTAACGCAATTTCTCCCGAGTACGGCGATACCCCATATGTCGCCCTAAACTGTTGCCTTGAAATACGACAGGGCTCCAAAGTGAGAGCACCGTGGGCATTTGTGGCCTAAATTAGGGATTTGCATAGGGGTGGACATAGGGGTATTCTACGCCAGTGATTCCCAAAAAGGGTGCCTCCAGCTGTTGCAAAACTCCCAGCATGCGTGGACAGTCAACGGCTGTCCGGCAATACTGGGAGTTGTTGTTTTTCAACAGCTGGAGGCTCTGCTTTTGAAACAGTGGCGTACCAGAGGGGGAGGGGGGCTTATTGGGGGAGGGGGGCTGTGTAGGGGTATGTGTATATGTAGTGTTTTTAACTTTTAATTTTATTTTGTGTTAGTGTAGTGTAGTGTAGTGTTTTTAGGGTACAGTCACATGCGCGGGGGATTACAGCGAGTTTCCCGGCGCAAAATTTGCTGCATCTCAAGATGCGAGAAAACCACTGTAAAGGCCTCGCCCATGTGAATGTACCCTGTACATTCACAGGGGGGGGGGGGGGTGCACCAGCTGTTGCAAAACCACAACTCCCAGCATGCATGGTCTGTTAGTGCATGCTGGGAGTTATAGTTTTGCAATAGCTGGAGGCACACAGGTTAGGAAACACTGAGTTACAAACAGACAATGTTTCCCAACCAGTGTGTCTCCAGTTGTTGCAAAACTACAACTCCCAGCATGCCCAGACAGCTGAAGGGCATGCTGGGAGTTGTAGTTCGGCAACATCTGAAGGGCTAGATGTTGCTGAACTAAAACTCCCAGCATGCCTGGACAGTCAGTGCATACTGGGAGTTGTAGTTTTGCAACAGCTGGAAGAGCACAGATTGGAGACCATTATACAATGGTCTCCAAACTGGGGCCCTCCAGATGTTGCAAAACTACAACTCCCAGCATGCCCAGACAGCCAAAGGCTGTCTAGGCATGCTGGGAGTTGTAGTTTTCAGACTCCTAGAAGCAGCAGTGAAGATCTTCACTGCTGCTTCTGAGGACCATATACTTACCTGCCGGTCCCGTCGCTGCTTGTCCACGTGGCCGGTCCTGCCGCTGCTCCTCGGTCCCGCCAGGTAAGGCCGCCGGTCCCCTGATGTTCCCCCCCTATGCCGCAGGTCCCCGCGAGCCCCCGCAGCCATCGTCCCCCGTTCTGCCCGACTTCCATGGGCGGGCAGTGCGGGGGATCTGAACTTTCACCCCAGATCACTGTGATTGGTCCACAGGGACCAATCACAGTGATCGCTGACCAGGACCATCAATGGATGGTCCTGGGGGTGAAGCAGAAGTTGTCCCCTGCTGGAAACAGCGGGACTTCTGCCAGTTAACTCGTGCGATGCTGCGCATCGCCGGGTTAACTGATTGTCATTTATAAACGCCGGGATGCGCGAACGCACTGCACAACCCGGCGTTTATATATGACATTCTGCGGGAAGGGGTTAAAAAAGACGCTGGTCATTGAAGCAGTCCACCAAATCCGAAGTAGTCCACAGGATACATGGATCTGAAATGAGGAGAAAAAAAGAAAAATAGGTTAATACATTTATTGTCACCCGTCCGCGCCTGACTACAACTCCCAGCATGCCCTTACAGTAAGAGCATGCTGGGAGTTGTAGGGGGGGTGACAATCTCCCGCACCACATGACTACAACTCACAGCATGCCCTTACAGTAAGGATATGCTGGGAGTTGTAGTCATGTGATGCGGGAGATTGTTACCCCCCCCCCCCCCACGCACACACTACAACTCCCAACATATCGTTATTGTAAGGACATGCTGGGAGTTGTATTTGTGCCGCAGAGGGCAGGTGACAGGCTTGTCACCTGCCCCCCTACAACTCCCAGCATGCCCTTACAGTAAGGATATGCTGGGAGTTGTAGTGTGTGTGTGTGTGGGGGGGGGGGGTGCGGGGGTAACCATCTCCCGCACCACATGACTACAACTCCCAGCATATCCTTACTGTAAGGGCATGCTGGGAGTTTTAGGGGGGCAGGTGAAAAGCCTGTCACCTGCCACACAACTACAACTCCCAGCATGTCCTTACAGTAAGGGCATGCTGGGAGTTGTAGTCATGTGGTGTGGGAGATTGTCACCCCCCCCCCCCTACAACTCCCAGCATGCTCTTACTGTAAGGGTATGCTGGGAGTTGTAGTTTTGCGGCAGGGGGGCAGGTGACAAGCTTGTCAACCCCCCCACGCACACAACTCTCCCAGCATGCCCTTCCTGTAAGGACATGCTGGGAGTTGTAGTCGTGCCAGCCAGAGAAGCGGGTGGTAATGCGCTCCGCTCCTTGGCTGCAGTGATCAGAGAATCACTGTAATTTCATATTTCCTGTCGTCACGTGACACGGGACCCAGCGGGAAATTTGAAATTACACCAAACTCTGCGGCGCTGTAGTAAGGAGCCCGGGCTGACATAACACTGCAGCCGCTCGGGACTCCCTCAGCCAGGCAGGGAGATGTGCAGAAGCCGTCCCTGCCATCTCTCGGTGTGTACCGCAGTGCTGAGGGATGACAGGGACGGCACCTACACATCTCCCTGACGGCTGTGGGAGTCCCGTGGGGGGCTGCTGAGTGAGGTTAGCCCGGGCACCTTACCACGGCGCCGCAGGATATCTTAGGAGCCCGGGAGGGTGCAGACTGATGCCAGCCCGTCTCCTTTTAACATCTAGCGGAGCCGCGGAGCTTTTAGTCCCTAATGTAATATCAAATTTCCCGTGATTGGCTGCTCGGTCCTGGCCAATTACGGGACCCAGCGGGAAATATGAAATTACATTAAGGGAAATAGAAACTCCACTGCGCCGAGGTTTGTTAAAAGGAGCCCAGGCTGGAATCAGTCTTCAGCCGCCCGGGTTCCTCCGATTCTATCCCCGCTACCCTAATACAATGATGGGGATGGGGACACTGCTTTATATAACCCCCACCCCCCTTGTCTTCCACCTGCCCGCGCCGCACATTGTCCGCCCGCTACAATACTACAACTCCCAGCATGCCCTCACTGTATGGACATGCTGGGAGTTGTAGTCTTGCAACAGGTAGCAGACAGATGGGAGATGTGCAGCGCAGGCGGGTGGGAAACAAGGGGGGGATGTCATTATGTTAGGGTAGCGGGGTTAGAATCAGACAGAGCTGGGCGGCTGCAGAGTGATGCCAGCTCGGGCTCCTTTGTACAGTTGCAATATATTTCCCGCTGGAGCTGTGATCACGGCTGCCAGCGGGAAATATAAAATTTGCTCTCAAAAGCCGTTTTGTGTGCCAGCTCCGAGCTGGCTTATATTTATGCAGTTTTTGAGGGCTTGCGACTTTTTATGCGACTTTCGCACTTGATAAATCCCTGACCACTGAAAAGTAAAAAAAAAAATTTACTTTCGTATGCTTTTTTGTAGCTTTTTGCTTACAGCCAAAAGTCGCACAAAAAATTGCTTAAGTGCTAATGCGACTTTTTCTGCGACTTTTGTAAGCAAAAAAAGAGCTCTAAATCCCTTGATAAATGTCCCCCATTGTATTTGTGAATCAATATATAATTTGGAATGTCCATTTTCCTTACAGGCAGAAAAATGCTAAATTTTCTATATTTTGGGATTTTTCAACAAGAAAAGATTCAAGTAACGACAAAAATTACCACTATGTTAAAGTAGAATATGTCACGAAAAAACAATCTCAGAATAAGAATGAAAAGTAAAAGCATCTCAGAGTTATTCATATATAAAGTGACAGTGGTCAGATTTGCAAAAATTTTATTTTATTTTAAAAAAAAATTTTTTTTTGTAAAATGGGAAAAGAGGGGGAATTCATTTTTTTAACCCCTTAAGGACCGGAGGTTTTTCCGTTTTTGCATTTTCGTTTTTTGCTCCTTGCCTTTAAAAAATCATAACTCTTTCAAATTTACACCTAAAAATCCATATGATGGCTTATTTTTTGCGCCACCAATTCTACTTTGTAATGACGTCAGTCATTTTGCCCAAAAATCTGTGGTGAAGCAGGAAAAAAAATCATTGTGCGACAAAATTGAAAAAAAAACGCTGTTTTGTAACTTTTGGGGGCTTCCGTTTCTACGTAGTACATTTTTCGGTAAAAATGACACCTGATATGTATTCTGTAGGTCCATACGATTAAAATGATACCCTACTTATATAGGTTTGATTTTGTCGGACTTCTGGAAAAAATCATAACTACATGCAGGAAAATTAATACGTTTAAAATTGTCATCTTCTGACCCCTATAACTTTTTTATTTTTCCGTGTATGGGGCGGTATGAGGGCTCATTTTTTGCGCCATGATCTGAAGTTTTTAACGGTACCATTTGTGCATTGATAGGACTTATTGATCACTTTTTATTCATTTTTAAATGATATAAAAAGTGACCAAAAATGCACTATTTTGGACTTTGGAATTTTTTTGCGCGCACGCCATTGACCGAGCGGTTTAATTAATGATATATTTTTATAATTCGGACATTTCTGCACGCGGTGATACCACATATGTTTATTTTTATTTTTATTTACACTGTGTTTTTTTTTTTATTGGAAAAGGGGGGTGATTCAAACTTTTAATAGGGGAGGAGTTAAATGATGTTTATTCACTTTTTTTTTTCACTTTTTTTTTGCAGTGTTATAGGTCCCATAGGGACCTATTACACTGCACACACTGATCTTCTATGTTGATCACTGGTTTCTCATAAGAAACCAGTGATCAACGATTCTGCCGGATGACTGCTCATGCCTGGATCTCAGGCACTGAGCAGTCATTCGGCGATCGGACAGCGAGGAGGCAGGTAGGGGCCCTCCCGCTGTCCTGTCAGCTGTTCGGGATGCCGCGATTTCACCGCGGCTATCCCGAACAGCCCACTGAGCTAGCCGGGATGCTTTCGGTTTCACTTTAGACGCGGCGTTCAACTTTGAACGCCGCGTCTAAAGGGTTAATAGCGCGCGGCACAGCGATCAATGCCGCGCGCTATTAGCCACGGGTCCCGGCCGTTGTTAGAGGCCGGGCCCGACCCGCTATGACGCGGGGCCACGCCGTGGCCCCGCGTTATAGATCGGGAGTGGACACATGACGTTCCAGTACGTCATGTGTCCTTAAGGGGTTAAAAATATTTGGTAGAATAGTCTGAATGACTAAAATATAACGTTAATGACTCCATACGGTGAACGACATAAAACATAAAAATAACAAAGTCCAATGCTGAATTGTGATCACATCCCGGAAAAAAAAAAAAAAAGGAATAAAAAGTCATCAAAAATCACATATACACAAATGTGGTACCGATGAAAACAACAAATCACAGATTAAGTGCCCATACAAGCCCGTACGTTTTCAGAAAAACGTACTCTCCAAAATCCCCTTGTCGCTCTTTCCCTTCTGAGCCCTCTACTGCGCCCGCCGAACACTTTACATAGACATTTGAGGTATGTGCTTACTCGAGAGAAATTGGGCTACAAATATAAGTATACATTTTCTCCTTTTACCCCTTGTAAAAATTCAAAAATTGGGTCTACAAGAACATGCGAGTGTAAAAAATGAAGATTGTGAATTTTCTCCTTCACTTTGCTTCTATTCCTGTGAAACACCTAAAGGGTTAAAATGATGACTGAATGTCATTTTGAATACTTTGGGGGGTGCAGTTTTTATAATGGGGTCTTTTGTGGGGTATTTCTAATATGAAGACCCTTCAAATCCACTTCGAACCTGAACTGGTCCCTGAAAAATAGTGAGTTTGAAAATTTTGTGAAAAATTGGAAAATTGCTGCTGAACTTTGAAGCCCTCTGGTGTCTTCCAAAAGTAAAAACTCGTCACTTTTATGATGCAAACATAAAGTAGACATATTGTATATGTGAATAAAAATTTTTTTTATTTGTAATATACATTTTCCTTACAAGCAGAGAGCTTCAAAGTTAGAAAAATGCAAAATTTTCTAATTTTTCATCAAATTTTAGGATTTTTCACAAGGAAAGGATGCAAGTTACCACAAAAATTTACCACCATGTTAAAGTAGAATATGTCACGAAAAAACAATCTCGGAATCAGAATGATAACTAAAAGCATTCCAGAGTTATTAATGTTTAAAGTGACAGTGGTCAGATGTGCAAAAAACGCTCTGGTCCTTAAGGCCAAAATGGGCTTGGTCCTGAAGGGGTTAAAGATCACAACCCCACAAAATCCATATGATGGCTTATTTTTTGCACGTATACCATTGACTGTGCGGTTTAATTAACTATATATTTTTATAATTCTGACATTTCTGCATGCGGCGATACCATATATGTTTATTTACACAGTTTTTGGATTTTTTTTTTACGGAAAAAGGGGGGTGATTCAAGCTTTTTTCACTTTTTTTTTTCAATGTTATAGCTCCCATAGGGAGCTATAACACTGCACACACTGATCTTTTACATTGATCAATGGTTTCTCATAGGAAACCATTGATCAATGATTCTGCCGCTTGACTGCTCATACCTGGATCTCAGGCACTGAGCAGTCATTTGGCGTTCGGACAGTGATCAAGTTGAACGCTGCATCTAAAGGGTTAATAGCGCGCGAAACCACGATCAGTGCTGCTCGCTATTAGCCTCGGCTCCCGGCTGTTGTTAGGGGCCTGGCCCGACCCGCTATGACGCTGGGCCACGGCGTGGCCCCGCATTATAGAAAGGTGGTGGGCGGAGGGCGTATAGGTATGCCCTCCGTCCCCAACAGGTTAAAGGAGATCTTTAGTGCTTATAACTTATACCCCAACCTAAGGATAGGGGATGAGTTATAAATCGCGGGGGGGTCCGGGCACTGGGGCCCCCCGCGATCTCCTGTATGGGGCCGTGGCAATGAACAGGAAAGGGGGCATTCTGTTCCCGCATGACGCGGCAGCCGGCACGCCCTTCCATGACTCCCATAGAAATACATGGAGGGGCGTGCCCGCTGCCGCGTCAAGCGGGGATGGAACACCCCCTTTCCTGTACATAACTGTGGCCCCGTACAGAAGATGGCGGGGGGCCCGATCGCTCGTACCCCCCAGTGATCTATAACTTATACCCTATCCTTAGGATGGGGGATAAGTTATAAGCACTACAGATCTTCTTTAAATGTGAGTGCAGGTGCAGTGACCATGCCGGCGTATAAGATGACTTGGCGTATAAGACGACCCCCAACTTTGCCGTGCTGGGAGTTGTAGTTTCACAACAGCTGGAGGCACCCTGGTTTTTAGTATACAGTATTAGTTTTTACTTGCTCTGGCCGGCCCCCGCCTGCAGCTACACACAGGAGCCCGCCCGGGCAGATAGTCAGAAGTTTTCCTATCCCGGACCTCAATACCCGGCGTATAAGACGACCCCCGGCTTTTCAGAAGAAAATTTGGGGTTAAAAAGTCGTCTTATACGCCGGGATATACGGTATTTATATATTTTTAACCCCTTCAGGACAGGTTTTTTCATTTTTGCACTTAGTTTTTACCTCCTCACCTTCTTAAAATCATAACACTTTCAATTTTCTACATACAGAGTCCTATAAGGGCTGTTTTTTTGTGCCACCTATTGTACTTTGTAATGACATCAATCATTTCACCACAAAATCTACGGAAAAACTAGGGGGGAAAAAAAAACTCCATTCTGATTTTTTTTTTTTAGGGGGTTCAGATTCTACACACTGCACTTTTCGGTAAAAATGACACCTTATATATATTCTGTAGATCCATACGATTAAATTGATACACAGCTTATTAAGGTTTGATTTTGTTTTACTTCTGTTAAAAAAAAATCATTACTTTTACACCAAAATTAGTACGTTTAAAATTGTCCTCTTCTGACCTCTATAACTTTTTTTTTATTTTTCCGTATACAGCAAACAATTAGCCCTCATACAGTTTAAAACATACTTATATTGTTCAAAAAGTTAGATTTTTTTTTGAAGCAGTACAAAAAGAGTAAAGCGTTTACCCAAGCATTGACCCGCAGTATAAAAAGAACATGTCAGTGAATAAAAACGAAAACCCTCAAAAGTTGCCAAATTGTGGTTTTCTTTTCAATTTCCAGCCGTAAATAATATATATATATTTTTTTATAGTACCGTACATTTTATGTTACCGTACATTACAAAGTACAGTTGGTCGCAAAATAAACAACAACTCATATTGGTCTTTGGGTGGAAAATTAAAAGATTTATGGCTCTTAGAAGGGGAGGAGGAAAAAATGAAAATGTAAAAATGAAAATGTCCTTTGTCCTCAAGACCAAAAAGGGCTGTGACCCTGAAGGGGTTAAAACTGTAATCTTCAAATCCTTTGTAAACCCCCAGTATAACTGTACATAGTGTAAGTAAAGTACAGTACAGCCATTACAATGGATACACATACACGTGATGTCATCTGCTGTGACATCACACATCAAAGAGACTTTCTCCAGGGTAGAATCCAATCCCTAACACTTATTTCCTCGGTTCGGCGGGTGAACACGTTCTCCTACTAGACCTGCGCTTATTTTGCAAATTGAAGAGAATTTTGTCTATTTAGGCAAAAGGATCCTGTAAGGACGGCGACCATGAAGCTAAGAGGTAGGAATAATGAAAACTTCCAAAATTTCTGTTTAAAAATGGATTTAACATGAATGTATTAGTGTAAAGTTAATATAGTAGAGTGCAGTAAAGTTACTGATGTTCTCTTGTACAGTCTATCCTGGGTGGCTTTAAAGGGGGGCTTCCCCAGCGTTCGGCACATTTTGTTCCAAACGCTTGGAGCGGGCGGCGGGGGTTGTGACATTAGGGCCACGCCCCCTCAATGTAAGTCTATGGGAAGGTTGTGGTGTTACCTCACGAGGGGCGTGGCCGTGAAGTTGCGACCCTGTCGAATGCTGAATGAACGCTGGGTGCTGCACAGAGATCGCTGGGGTACCAGCTGCGGGACCCCTGCAATCAGACATCTTATCCCCTATCCTTTGGATAGGGGATAAGATGTCTAGAGGCAGAGTACTCCTTTAAGTCTCTTACAGCAATTGAGCAAATGTTTATTCCTGTGAGATAAATGATTTCAGTTTGTGAATCAATGCTTTAAGTATTTTGCCTTCTAAAAGAAAACATGGGAAACTACTCTGATATTAGTGAAATAATATAATAATAGTAGTAATATAATTATAATAACAATGTTTTAGTCACACATAAGTTTAAAAAAAGCTTCATACAGTGACAATACAGTGATCCATGACATCTAATCTTCTAGCATATAGCCTATAAAACATTGATAGTTTGCCGTATAAATTATAGTTTTAACAAAAAAAGTATATATATGTATATATATATATATATATATACATATATATGAACATATGTATTTACATATATATATATACATAAATAAATGAATGAATATAGGTCTAATATATTGTATCCTGTCGCTATTTTGCAGATATCCCAGTTCTCTCGGTGCCTGTCGTGTGTCTCATACATTACGTGACGAGTTTCCTTTGGCGGTATACTAACCTATATCATTATAAGGTCACTCCACCATATTATGAGATCCATAAAATACCTGGGAAGAAGATTAAGCACCGTGGTCAGCGAGCAGATGTGGCTATTGACATGGCTTTAGGTGACAATTCAGACCCACATGAATCCAGGCACAGCGATCATGTGACAGTCACCATGGAGGATAACCAGATGGATTTACCAACAACCTCTGAAGATGCCTCGGAGCCCAAAGTGTCTTGGCTGCAGCGGACTTGGCAATATGCTAAAAGCAAACTGAAGTGGCCCAATTATGTATCCAATGTTTGGGTTGGAGCATGGGCCATGGCCAAGCGGACAGTAACCGGCATGATGACCACATTCAAGATGCCATTTTACTTCCTACATACACAGCTAAGAAGTATTACAGCAAAGGCCATTGACGATCAATGTGAACCAATTTAACAAGACGGCTGATTGGGTCACACAAGATCTACATATGGTTTGGGGTGGGGGTGGGGAGGAGCCCGAAATGCAGCCACCTCCACGTGGTGGGCTCTGGGTCACTTGATACATTAACAAGTGAGCGAGGAGCTGCATAATTCAAGGCACATTTCCCATATAGGACATACAGCTTGTAATGGAGACAGAAGATATTGACCACCTAGAGATACATTTTGCACATAAGTGGGAAAACAAGCCCCCCTATTGGATGATTAAGGAATCAGAGATATGTAGAAGGGGAGAGGTGGATTCCCAGGAATGGAGGATGACAATATATCTCTAGCATAATATCTCTGGATAAGTGGATATGGTGGAAACAGTATCATTATTACAATTATTTTTAACCCCTTAAGGACCTGCAATGTAAATGTACATTTGCATTGCCATCTTCTGGGATCACCACGTCTCTGGATGCGGTGATTGGACTGGGATGGCTGTTGTTATCTAAAAGCAGCCACCTCGGCATATCGCCCAGGGGGGGGGGGTCCCGGGAATCCCCCCTTGGCGGCAATCGCTGTGATTCGTCAGTCAATACTGACCGGTGAATCACGGCTTTTCCAGGCCAAATGGGTCACTGGTGACCAAGGAAATATGGGTGATTGGTGCTGTCCGAGACAGCACCAATCACCATTGCCCAGCAGGAGTGAGGTGGCACTGGTGCCACCTCACGATCATGGTGATTGGTCGGCTGAGACCAGCTGAAGAATCACGGCATCTTCTGGGCTGTCCTGACGGCACCCGTTCCACCCCTAGTCTGGAGGGCGAGAGCGGGTACCGACCATGTAGTGTGCAGCGGCGGGGATAGCATACTGGCGGTGGCAGGAAATGACTGGCAGCAGCAGCAGGAGGTGAGGCCTGTGTGCCTCCTACTGTTTCATAACTACAATTCCCAGCATGCACAGCCAAAGGGCATGCTGGGAGTTGTAGTTATGTAACAGCTGGAGATACCCTGGTTGGGAAACACTGTGCTGTACAGATGAAGTGGGGCCAGTATGAGAATAGCTCTTAGTGTAAGATTATATGGGAATGGTCCTAACCTTTGAAGTGGGAACTTGCACTTAATGCAGATTCCATTTCTTTGGAGCCAAAAGCAACACGAGTTGTGTGTCTCATCTTGCTCCTCCGCTGCTGCTGAAGCCTTCCTCATCTATGCCGTCTGCAGAGTTTTTGTGATCTGGAGTATTGTTATTGGAAGTCTCCTTGGAAGCTCTGGAAGACGGATATCATGGTAGAGACGTCTGTGCTGAGAAACAAAGTTCCCGAAAAAACTTTTTGAAGGAGATTTATCTTTTTTTTTTTTTTTTACTTACTTTTTCTTACATGCGACCTATCAAAAAGTCATACGACCTTGATAAATAAATTGCACGTAAGCAAAACCCGGGAAACCCACTTGCAAAAGCATTTTTTTAAATCAGAAAAGTAGATAAAGTTCCTTATCTACCCTTTATTACCAGTAGTGTTTCTAGAGAGTGACGGGGAAGGGGGGGGGGGAGGGGGGTTGGGGCGTACTGCATTGGATGAAGCTGTATTGCTTTTTTTTTTTTTTTTTAAAGGAAAATTTTAGTGCCACATATGGGTTATTTACGTAGTCTGTAAAAATCTTACACAACTATTTTGTGCCTTATTCTATTTTAACACAACATTTTCAAATTTAGTGGGTACGCCAGCATGTACGTGTCCTACAATTAACAAGGTGTGCAGTGTGTATTTTTAACCTTAAAATTAATAGAGTTGTTATATAATTAAAGTTTTCTATAATTAACATTAACCTTTGTGCTCTCCCGGTACAGGACCGGTCCTGTACCATCCTTAAGTCCCCTCAGGAAGAGTCCCTTAGGTCCATAGGGCTCTCCTGCAGCGCTCCCCCCTTGTTGTCTCATAAATGCAGTGTATATTCATTATGTGTTTTTATAGTTCATATGTATAAAGTTGTACAGTTTGTATAAAATGCATAGGACCTTCCTTGGTCATGTGATCTACTGTCATGTGATATACCCAGAGTTCCATGGGCACAGGAGCTCCAAGCATTAGCAACCAATGGGCTTTTGTCCAGCCCCCTAGTATATAAGTGGCTGTAGTCTCTATACTCTCTCTTATCTCTTGGACTCAAAAGGAAGCACAAAGTCCTGTATACTACAAATTCATCTCATCAAGGCCAAAGCCTAAAGAAATGCAGCCACTTTTAAAACGTAAGTTACAATTCTCTCTACAAATCCAGTGACTACTCCTCAGCTAAGGAATATATCAGTAGCACAATGGTCTGCCTAAATATCTCAATAATAACAAGTCCAAGCAAACATGTGAGGTGTCCTGTGTCACGGTTGCCTCTGAAGGAACTGCATAATTGTAAAGACTGTTCCCTAAACATTTCAAGTAAAAGTTCCAGTTTATTCAGAATCCTTGCTGTGGACATTCCTTTATTACAAACCATTTTTGGGTTGGTTGACGGCGGTTACTATACCGGAATAACCACATACTCGCGTCACGAACACTAAGGGGTTAACAACATCTTGCCCCCAGGATTTATACCACCTGCTACATACTGCAACACCCCAGTCACCACATTTCTTTTGGCGTCCTACGAACAGGATACGGGTGTGTGCCTTTAATAATTCAGCCACCCAGGCCACCCACAATGAAAAACGGGTGTATGCCGTGATTGCAAGTGCCACTAGTCATCCCCCTGTGCAGGAATATGTATAGAAAACTGTCCAGGATTGTCGCAATCCGCGACCGAAATTACGCCCAAAAGTGTACAGGACATTGTTGCTGAAATTGTGCTTTGCCGGGGTGCTAGAAAAAGTAAGGGGGAGGTGAAGAATATTGTATTGTGGCCATGGGTAAGATTAGGAACGAAGCCATGTTACGTGCTTCAGTACAAAAGTACCTGAAGTCTCCTCAGCGGCCAATTTGAGTATGTTCCTGTTTTCATAATATGTGCCCTACTATTTGGTCCCATTACCCTGATGGGTTTGTTCTTACCTTCTTTGTTTCTTGCTCCTTTGAATTGTTTTATTGTATTGTAAAACTTAATGAAATGATCTAATTAAAAAAAAAAATACCTGAAGGGGTTAAGGAAGAACCCAAGAAGCGCGCCAAGATGTCCCATGCTGGATATCATGTAGCAGCGTCTATGCCGAAGTGGAACTGTTGTCTGACTTCCTGTGGGACAGGAAGTCAGAGCTGCACCAATGACGTCCTTCCGGCCGGCCGGCATTTTGTTGAAGCCTCTTATAAAAGGCACCATGCGGCCATCCCTCTTCAGTCCGGAAATGGCAGAGAGGTGTACAGACATGGCGCAGCCCACCAGAGCACGTGAAGAGAGCAACAAGATGGCTGCGGAGCAGCGGAAAGTTACAGTGGCTGCAGCGCAGCTGTTCCATGACCTAGCTGACCATTTGCAGCAATTGCCCCTTGGGGCCGAGGAGGCCTGCAAGCTGCCCCCGCTTCCAGAGGACGATGAATGGCAAGCTACCCCAAAAAGGGGATCACCACAGTCTTCAGCAGCAGCATCGCCGGTGAGATTGTTCCCTCGCCACAGATCCTGGGCGGAGATTGCAACCGAGGAGTCAGATGTAAGTACGCCGGCCGAGGCCGCATTTTCTACGCCTTCAGCCCCGACAGGGAACCCCCAGGGCAGAAGTCTGTTCCAGTTAGAGCACGCTCACAGTCACCCCTTCTCCTTCAATGGGTGTTCGGCGACGAGCCAGAGTTTGTCCCGTACTTGTGGGACCATGTCCTTCCCCTGCCAGGGAAGTCCCATCCACCAGTTCCCACAGTACAGGCTGAGAGAGCCCGCAGAGAGGCCGAAATAGCCAGCATCATTGAGAAATTAAAAGCCCAGCACAGAGAGAGGTATGGGCCTAAGCAGTTGCCCTATGAAGTACAAGTAGAGCAGCAGCAGGATACTAAAAGGCTGGAAGCCCTCTATATAAGCAAGTTGGACTATCCACAAGTGGGTGAGCCACCCTTGGAGCGCCGACTCGCCACAGTTATAAAATTTGATAAAGTACGTGGCTTTGGCACCCTCCAAGACTGCCAGCATGGAGGAACCATGCTAGTAAATAGGAAAGTCGTTCAGCGGGACTGCCTGCCTCCAGCACTCCACTCCTTAGAAGCAGGGGAGATAGTGGAATATACCCCGGTAAAAAGTCTGCGGGGAGAATGGGCGGCAGCCATAACCAGGCCCAAGAATCCCACTCAAATACCCTTTACGTATTTTCCGTCGGACGACTGGGACATAGATCCCCATTGAATTCGGCCGATAAGGTGGAAGAAGAAATGTATTTGTCCGAGGCGCCCATCATGGCTCCTAAATTTATGAGGAGAGAGAGAAAAGGAAAAAAGGGGGGAGGCTCAAGCTAAATGTAAAGCATAACACAAAAGGGTGCTATCTGGCTCATAAAACAATAAGCACAATAATAACCAGACTAAATAGCCATAAAGGATGCATACCCAATATCATATAATGCAAGAAAATGTAAACTTTATTATAACACATATGACACAAAGTAAGGAAAAACACTCTAAAAACACTTAAAAAGGCTCAGAAGAGCCGCACTACAACAGTGGGACCAATTGTGGTCACCACAGGACATGGGAAGAAAAATGAAAGGGACCCCTCCTGTCACTCACCAAATAAGTAACAATAAAACACAAATGACAAAAAAGGGCAATGACAAATGGGCTTCTTTATTGGACATGGGCTTACTGGGACACTTTCCCTCCTTCCTCCGTCTGTGGATCGTCCACTGTGTTTGTATATTAGTGTACTGAGTATTACATTCTTGCACCTGCTTCCCTGAGTAACATTCATCGCATTGTACCATTTACCATTTGGGGACTGGCATGCACAGTTTGTTGACTGTCCACTACTTTTTTGTCATTTGTGTTTTATTGTTACTTATTTGGTGAGTGACAGGAGGGATCCCTTTCATGTTTCTTCCCATGTCCTGTGGTGACCATAATTCGTCCCACTGTTGTAGTGTGGCTCTTCTGAGCCTTTTTAAGTGTTTTTAGAGTGTTTTCCTTGCTTTGTGTCATATGTGTTATAATAAAGTTTACATTTTCTTGCATTATATGATATTGGGTATGCATCCTTTATGGCTATTTAGTCTGGTTTTTATTGTGTAAATTTATGAGGAGGTCCAGTCCTGAATCTTCACTTACAGAAAATGTGCCCAGGCGTACTCCCCCAGAGGAGGTGAGGCCTAACCAACGGGCACCAACTTATGTGCCTAGGCCTACTCCACGCCGGAGGTGAGGCCTAATCAGCACGCACCGACCGATGTGCCGTGGCCTACTCCACCTAAGGAAGTGTGGCCGAACCAGCTGGCACCTACAGCTGTACCAGCGGCATCAGTCTCTGAAGTCAATGTGGTGGTCAATGTTAATCCGACCATAACACAGTCCTGGCTGACCAATGTAGCCTGGAGGGAAACCCAACCTCGTGCTCCCAGATATATATCACAAAGCAGGAAGCACACCGACAGGCGAGGTTGGGAAGCAAGAAGAACCAATTTCAAATTTTTTGCATTCTACTAAATGTGTGGTACACTAATACCTTCTTTATTGTTTCAGGTTATCATTATCCGCAACAGTTCAAGTCAAGTGCCTGGCAGGACTGTGCAAAGAAGTTTCACCATTTGTAAAGTAACCATTTTCGTAAGTTTGTGCCCGGCTCTGGCCGAGAGACTCCTTGCCCTAGGAGATCCTATTAAGTCTTGTGCCCAGCTATAGCCATGATCCTAACCAAAGACTCCATAATGTAGGTGGATTGCTGAGCCTTACATGCACGTTATTGTATATGTGATAAAAGTAATATATATTTTGTGCACTATTTGGCACTCAAAAATATCAGGTAAATTTAACCTGACCATCTTAATTATTTGCTGCTGGTATTTAACCTTTGTGCCTACAAGCAACAAAAGTTATGTTCACCTAAAATGTAATAAAATGTAAATGGTATCACGATTCGGCTGGCTGGAGGTGGATCCTCTGTGCCAGAGAGGGATTGGCGTGGACCGTGCTGGTGGACCGGTTCTAAGTTGCTACTGGTATTCACCAGAGCCCGCCGCAAAGCGGGATGGTCTTGCAGCGGCGGTAGCAACCAGGTCGTATCCACCAGCAACGGCTCAACCTCTCTGACTGCTGAAGATAGGCGCGGTACAAGGGAGTAGACAAGAGCAAGGTCGGACGTAGCAGAAGGTCAGGGCAGGCAGCAAGGATCGTAGTCAGGGGCAACGGCAGGAGGTCTGGAACACAGGCTAGGAACACACAAGGAAACGCTTTCACTGGCACAATGGCAACAAGATCCGGCGAGGGAGTGCAGGGGAAGTGAAGTATAAATAGGGAGTGCACAGGTGAACAAACTAATTAAGCCAGCTGCGCCAATCAGTGGCGCAGTGGCCCTTTAAATTGCAGAGACCCGGCGCGCGCGCGCCCTAAGGAGCGGGGCCGCGCGCGCCGGGACAAGACCGACGGAGAGCGAGTCAGGTACGGGAGCCGGGATGCGCATCGCGAGCGGGCGCCTCCCGCAACGCGAATCGCATCCCGGCTGAGAGAGGTATTGCAGCGCACCCGGTCAGCAGGTCTGACCGGGGTGCTGCAAATGCGAGGATGATGCGAGCGCTCCGGGGAGGAGCGGAGACCCGGAGCGCTCGGCGTAACAGTACCCCCCCCCCCCTTGGGTCTCCCCCTCTTCTTGGAGCCTGAGAACCTGAGGACAAGACTTTTGTCTAGGATGTTGTCCTCAGGTTCCCAGGATCTCTCTTCTGGACCACAGCCTTCCCAATCCACCAAGAAATTTTTTTTCCCTCTGACCGTCTTGGAGGCCAGAATCTCCTTCACGGAGAAGACGTCAGAAGAACCGGAAACAGGAGTGGGAGAAACAAGTTTGGGAGAGAAGCGGTTAATGATGAGTGGTTTAAGGAGAGAGACATGGAAGGCATTGGGAATACGAAGAGAAGGAGGAAGAAGGAGTTTGTAAGAGACAGGGTTAATCTGGCACAAGACTTTGAAAGGACCAAGATAGCGTGGTCCCAGTTTGTAACTGGGGACACGAAAGCGGACATATTTAGCGGAGAGCCATACCTTGTCTCCGGGAGCAAAAATGGGGGGAGTTCTTCTTTTCTTATCGGCAAACCTTTTCATGCGGGATGAAGCCTGTAAAAGAGAATTTTGGGTCTCTTTCCATATGGTGGAAAGATCACGAGTCACTTCATCCACAGCGGGCAAACCAGAGGGCAAGGGAGTAGGGAGGGGGGGAAGAGGGTGACGGCCGTACACCACGAAAAATGGGGACTTAGCAGAAGATTCGGAGACTCTGAAGTTGTATGAGAATTCGGCCCATGGTAGAAGATCTGCCCAGTCATCCTGGCGGGAGGAAACAAAATGCCGTAAATAGTCACCCAGGACCTGGTTAATTCTTTCTACTTGCCCATTGGATTGGGGATGATAAGAAGAAGAGAAGTTTAATTTAATCTTGAGCTGTTTACAGAGGGCCCTCCAGAATTTAGACACGAATTGGACGCCTCTATCCGAGACGATCTGCGTGGACAAACCGTGAAGACGAAAAATGTGTACAAAAAATTGTTTTGCCAACTGAGGCGCTGAAGGAAGACCAGGAAGAGGAATAAAAAGTCCATACCAATCAGTGACCAAGGCTGTTCGGGGACAGGCAGAGGATGAAGGAGACCAGCAGGCTTCTGGCGAGGAGTCTTATCCCGGGCACAGACAGTACAGGCCCGCACAAAATCAACAACATCCGTCTCCAGAGTCGGCCACCAATAGAAACGAGAGATGAGTTGCAAGGATTTTTTGATGCCCGCATGGCCTGCGAGGTGGGAGGAGTGTCCCCATTTGAGAATCCCGAGACGCTGGCGTGGAGAAACGAAGGTCTTCCCTGGAGGAGTTTGCCTGATGGAGGCTGGAGAAGTGGAGATCAGACAGTCAGGAGGAATGATGTGTTGCGGAGAGAGCTCTACTTCCGAGGCATCCGAGGAACGAGAGAGGGCATCGGCCCTAATGTTCTTGTCGGCAGGGCGAAAATGAATTTCAAAGTTAAAACGGGCAAAGAACAACGACCACCTGGCCTGGCGAGGGTTCAGCCGTTGGGCAGACTGGAGATAGGAGAGATTCTTGTGATCAGTGTATATGATAACTGGAAATTTTGATCCCTCCAGCAGATGCCTCCATTCCTCAAGCGCCAATTTCATGGCCAGTAGTTCTCGATCCCCGATGGAGTAGTTTCTCTCCGCCGGAGAGAAGGTCCTAGAAAAAAAACCACAAGTAACAGCATGCCCGGAAGAATTTTTTTGTAAAAGGACAGCTCCAGCTCCCACTGAGGAGGCATCTACCTCCAATAGGAAGGGTTTAGATGGGTCAGGTCTGGAGAGCACGGGAGCAGAAGAAAAGGCAGACTTGAGATGTTTAAATGCGTCTTCCGCTTGGGGAGACCAGGACTTGGGATTGGCATTTTTCTTGGTTAAAGCCACGATAGGAGCCACAATAGTGGAAAAGTGTGGAATAAATTGTCTGTAATAATTGGCGAACCCCAAAAAACGTTGGATAGCACGGAGTCCGGAGGGGCGTGGCCAATCTAAGACGGCAGAGAGTTTATCTGGGTCCATTTGTAGTCCCTGGCCAGAGACCAAGTATCCTAGGAAAGGAAGAGATTGACATTCAAACAGACATTTCTCCATTTTGGCATAAAGTTGATTGTCTCGAAGTCTCTGAAGAACCATGCGGACATGCTGGCGGTGTTCTTCTAAGTTGGCAGAAAAAATCAGAATATCGTCCAGATAAACCACAACACAGGAATATAAGAGATCACGAAAAATTTCATTAACAAAGTCTTGGAAGACGGCAGGGGCGTTGCACAGGCCAAAGGGCATGACCAGATACTCAAAGTGTCCATCTCTGGTGTTAAATGCAGTCTTCCATTCGTCCCCCTCCCTGATGCGGATGAGATTATAAGCACCTCTTAAGTCCAGTTTGGTAAAGATGTGGGCACCTTGTAGGCGATCAAAGAGTTCCGAGATAAGAGGTAGGGGGTAGCGGTTCTTTACCGTGATTTTATTAAGTCCGCGGTAATCAATGCAAGGACGTAGGGAGCCATCTTTTTTGGACACAAAAAAAAATCCAGCTCCGGCAGGAGAGGAGGATTTGCGGATAAACCCCTTTTTTAAATTTTCCTCTGACTCTGACATGGCAAGAGTCTCTGGAGCAGACAGAGGATAAATTCTGCCCCGGGGTGGAGTAGTACCCGGGAGGAGGTCAATAGGACAGTCATAAGGCCTGTGAGGAGGTAAAGTCTCAGCTTGCTTTTTGCAAAACACGTCAGCATAGTCCATATAAGCCTTAGGAAGACCGGTTACAGGGGGAACCACAGGGTCACGGCAGGGAGTACTGGGAACCGGTTTAAGACAGTCCTTGAAACAAGAAGTACCCCAGCTCTTGATTTCTCCTGTGGACCAATCAAGGGTTGGGGAATGGCGTTGAAGCCACGGTAATCCAAGAAGAATTTCGGAAGTGCAGTTGGAGAGGACCAAAAATTCAATTTTTTCGTGATGAGGTCCGATGCACGGTAACGCACGGTACAGTCCAATCTTTCATTGTTAACAGAATTGATGTAGAGGGGTCTGGCGAGACTGGTCACCGGGATGTTGAACCTGTTGATGAGAGAGGCCAAAATAAAATTTCCTGCAGATCCGGAATCCAAGAAGGCCATAGTAGAGAAGGAGAAGGTAGAGGAAGATATCCGCACAGGCACAGTAAGGCGTGGAGAAGCAGAGTTGACATCAAGAACTGTCTCACCTTTGTGCGGAGTCAGCGTACGTCTTTCCAGGCGGGGAGGACGGATAGGACAATCCTTCAAGAAGTGTTCGGTACCGGCACAGTACAGGCACAGATTCTCCATGCGGCATCGTGTCCTTTCTTGAGGTGTCAAGCGAGACCGGTCAACTTGCATAGCCTCCACGGCGGGGGGCACAGGAACGGATTGCAGAGGACCAGAGGAGAGAGGAGCCGGGGAGAAAAAACGCCTCGTGCGAACAAAGTCCATATCCTGGCGGAGCTCCTGACGCCTTTCGGAAAAACGCATGTCAATGCGGGTGGCCAGATGAATAAGTTCATGCAGGTTAGCAGGAATTTCTCGTGCGGCCAGCACATCTTTAATGTTGCTGGATAGGCCTTTTTTAAAGGTCGCGCAGAGGGCCTCATTATTCCAGGATAATTCGGAGGCAAGAGTACGGAATTGGATGGCGTACTCGCCAACAGAAGAATTACCCTGGACCAGGTTCAGCAGGGCAGTCTCAGCAGAAGAGGCTCGGGCAGGTTCCTCAAAGACACTTCGAATCTCCGTGAAGAAGGAGTGTACAGAGGCAGTGACGGGGTCATTGCGGTCCCAGAGCGGTGTGGCCCATGACAGAGCTTTCCCAGACAGAAGGCTGACTACGAAAGCCACCTTAGACCTTTCAGTAGGAAACTGGTCCGACATCATCTCCAAGTGCAGGGAACATTGCGAAAGAAAGCCACGGCAAAACTTAGAGTCCCCATCAAATTTATCCGGCAAGGATAATCGTAGGCCGGAAGCGGCCACTCGCTGCGGAGGAGGTGCAGGAGCTGGCGGAGGAGATGATTGCTGAAGCTGTGGTAGTAGCTGCTGTAGCATCACGGTCAGTTGAGACAGCTGGTGGCCTTGTTGCGCTATCTGTTGCGACTGCTGGGCGACCACCGTGGTGAGGTCGGCGACAACTGGCAGTGGGACTTCAGCGGGATCCATGGCCGGATCTACTGTCTCGATTCGGCTGGCTGGAGGTGGATCCTCTGTGCCAGAGAGGGATTGGCGTGGACCGTGCTGGTGGACCGGTTCTAAGTTGCTACTGGTATTCACCAGAGCCCGCCGCAAAGCGGGATGGTCTTGCAGCGGCGGTAGCAACCAGGTCGTATCCACCAGCAACGGCTCAACCTCTCTGACTGCTGAAGATAGGCGCGGTACAAGGGAGTAGACAAGAGCAGTGGCCCTTTAAATTGCAGAGACCCGGCGCGCGCGCGCCCTAAGGAGCGGGGCCGCGCGCGCCGGGACAAGACCGACGGAGGGCGAGCGGGCGCCTCCCGCAACGCGAATCGCATCCCGGCTGAGAGAGGTATTGCAGCGCACCCGGTCAGCAGGTCTGACCGGGGCGCTGCAAATGCGAGGATGATGCGAGCGCTCCGGGGAGGAGCGGGGACCCGGAGCGCTCGGCGTAACAAATAGTTTACTGTACATGACTACAAAATTATAGAGCGGTGTTATAGTGATTCTACTCAGGTGCTGTCCCAGCTCCACTGGGAGAAACAAGAAAACCACCTTTCCACTAACGCCTAATAAATCAGATACCAAGACTGACTTCATTAAAAGTACATATAAATTCAGTACACATAAAATTCAGTACACACAGAACTCCATTAGTGTACATCTACAAGTTTAGTACACAGAAATCACACAAAACCACGTATCTCACACATCCAATTAAAGGTTTATTAGGGACTGTGACCTGTCTTATGCCAGTCCATACCACTGTTATGCACTAAATGTCATGCAACTAATGCTATTTCTTCTTGTCTCTGCGTATCCAGGGTACTTTACTGGCCAGAATGTATTCCTGTGGAGAATGCACGTGCACACAAAAAAGTAAGGTAACAGAATGTGTAAATGTTATCTAGAATAAAGTGTTCTTGGGGTAAGTGTGTAGTACCGATAGACCCTAGCAGCCAAAGCATTGGGCAGAAAGCCTCAGGCAACCCAATCCTCAACCAGTGTATAACAGCAGAAATAACCAGTGTTATAATATTAACCCCTTCCCGCAAATTGACGTGTATACACGTCCATTTTTTCTGTGACTTAACGCAAATGGACGTGTATACACGTCCAATACATTTTCTATCACCATGTCCGTTGGCATGGTGATAGAAACGTCATCTCAGCTGTCCTGGACAGCTGACCGATGACACTATGCAGCAGGGGACCAATCAGACTGGTCCCCGGCTGCAGATCGTTGTCATTAGTCAGTCAGTTAGTGACTGACTAATGACAAGGACTTGTGGGGTTCCGGGCTGATCGGGTCTCTGGTGACCCGATCGCCCAGAAAATAACGATGATCGGAGCAGTCAGAGACCGCTCCGATCATCCTGAAGGGATAGGACCTAGGTGGCAGCTGCCACCTCGCTCCTAAACCCCTGCCATTGGTCGTTAGGACTAGCGACCAATGGCAGGAGGGGGGCGGGAGGTTAAAGGTGAAATCCCCGCTCTGCCCCGCCCCTAAATGTCGGGGCAGAGTGGGGGGAAGATGGCGGAGGGTCCCGGGACCAGCGATCATGTCCCGGGACCAGTGATCATGTCACGGGGCCAGCGATCACAGCGGGACCCGCGGCGGTACCGGACAGACAGTGCGGGACCAGCGGACGGAGCTGTGAAGATCAGCGGTAAGTGATCTTCACTGCTGCATTCCAGGAGTTGCCAAACTACAACTCCCAGCAAGCCGAGACAGCCAAAGGCTGTCTGGGCATGCTGGGAGTTGTAGTTTTGCAACATCTGGAGGCCCACAGTTTGGAGACCTCTACTGCGCCCACCGAACACTTGACATACACACATGAGGCATTTCCTTATTTGAGAGAAATTAGGTTACACATTTTGGGGGGATTTCTCTACTTTTACCTCTATAAAGATAAAAAAAAACTGGGTCTACAAGAACATACGAGTGTAAAAAATGCAGATTTTGAATTTTCTCCTTCACTTTGCTGCTATTCCTGTGAAATACCTAAAGGGTTAACTTCCTTACTGATTGTCATTTTGAATACGCTGAGGGGTGCAGTTTTTATAATGGGGTAATTTATGGGGTATTTCTAATAAGCCCTTCAAATCCACTTCAAAACTGAACTGGTCCCTGAAAAATTCAGATTTAGAAAATTTTGTGAAAAATTTGAAAATTGCTGCCCTCTGATGTCTTCCAAAAGTAAAAACATGTCAACTTTATGATGCAAGCATAAAGTAGACATATTGTATATGTGAATCTATATATAATTTATTTGGAATGCCTATTTTCCTTACAAGCAGAGAGCTTCAAAGTTTGAAAATTGCAACATTTTCAAATTTTTCATGAAATTTTGGAATTTTTCACCAAGAAAGGATGCAAGTATGGACAAAATTTTACCGCTATGTTAAAGTAGAATATATCACGAAAAAACATCCCAGAGTTATTAATGCTTAAAGTGACAGTTGTCAGATGTGCAAAAAACGCTCTGGTCCTTAAGGTGAAAATGGGCTTGGTCCTTAAGGGGTTAAATGTCTATAAAAAATAAAAATAAAAAACACAACAACAACATTGAGATAATGTCAAGTATGAATAAGCATTGCAGACATCATGCATACCATACAGTGTATAGCAGTGAAATGTCCGTAAGATTGTCAGTCAGTGAAATGTAATAGTACTAATAATATGTGCATAGTCATTAGAGATGCATAATAATATGTAGGTATATCTCTACAAAAATAAAAATAAAAAAAAATTAAAATAAAGGTATTGTTGGAAAATGTAAAAGTAATGTTACCATATTCATGGTTGTGTTCTTAACCTCTTCAGGACATAGGGCGTATGGATACGACTTGCATTCCAAGTCCATAAGGACCGAGGGCGTATCCATAGGCCCGTGGGAATTCCGGTCCCCACCGCTAGCCGGTTGGGGACCGGAGCCGGATGCCTGCTGAAATCGTTCAGCAGGCATCCCGGCATATCGCCCAGGGGGGTCATTATGCCCCCCATGTCGGCGACAATTCAGTCCAGCGATCTGCGGCGATTCCGGGTCAATCGGGTTTCCAGTGACCCGATGACCCGGAATTACTGGCTGATCGGGGCCAGAGCCTGCAGGGGTGAGGTGGCACTGGTGCCACCTCACCATCGCCCTGATTCGTCGGCCGGATTACCGGCCGACCAATCAGGGCGCCTGCTGCGGGTGTCACTCCCGCAACCCGCTCCGCCCCTCTTCCGGAGGACGTGAGCGAGTGCGGGACGTGCACCCCGGGTGCTGGGGACCCCGATCCCCGGTGTCAATGTTGGGATCGGGGCCCCAGGAGCAGCGGCGGCGACGACGAGGGACTGACCTGTGCGGCGTGGATCGTTGGAGGTGAGTGACAGCCTCCTGCTGTTGCTTAGCAACAGCTCCCAGCATGCAAAAAGGGCATGCTGGGAGCTGTAGTTATGCAACAGCAGGAGGCAGACCACCACAATTCCCAGCATTCCCTTATGGGCATGCTGGGACTTATGGTTTTGCAACAACTGGAGGCACATTTTTTCTATGGAAAAGTGTACCTTCAGCTGTTGTATAACTACAACTCCCAGCTTGCACACACAGCTAAAGTGCATGCTGGGAGTTGTAGTGATGCATCTGCTGGTTGCATAGAAACTACTGTGAATCCCCGCCCGTGCGACTGTACCCTAAAAACACTACACTACACTACACTAACACAAAATAAAATAAAAAGTAAAAAACACTACATATGCACATACCCCTACACAGCCCCCCTCCCCTCCCCAATAAAAATGAAAGCGTCTGGTACGCCACTGTTTACAAAACGGAGCCTCCAGCTGTTGCAAAACAACAACTCCCAGTATTGTCGGACAGCCGTTGACTGTCCAGGCATGCTGGGAGTTTTACAACAGCTGGAGGCACCCTGTTTGGGAATCACTGGCGTAGAATTCCCCTATGTCCACCCCTATGCAAGTCCCTAATTTAGGCCTCAAATGCGCATGGCGCTCTCACTTTGGAGCCCTGTCGTATTTCGAGGCAACAGTTAAGGGTCACATATGGGGTATCGCCGTACTCGGGAGAAATTGTGTTACAAATTTTGGGGGGTATTTTCTGCTTTTACCCTTTTTAAAAATGTAAAATTTTTGGGAAAACAAGCATTTTTTTTTTTTACATACGCAAAAGTCGTGAAACACCTGTGGGGTATAAAGGTTCACTTAACCCCTTGTTACGTTCCCTGAGGGGTCTAGTTTCCAAAATAGTATGCCATGTGTTTTTTTTTTTTGCTGTCCTGGCACCATAGGGGCTTCCTAAATGCGGCATGCCCCCAGAGCAAAATTTGCTTTCAAAAAGCCAAATGTGACTCCTTCTCTTCCGAGACCTGTAGTGCGCCAGCAGAGCACTTTTCACCCCCATATGGCATGTTTTCTGAATCGGGAGAAATTGGGCTTCAAATTTTTAGGGGTATTTTCTGCTATTACCCTTTTTAAAAATGTAAAATTTTTGGGAAAACAAGCATTTTAGGTAATTTTTTTTTTTTTTTTTTTTTTTTACATTTGCAAAAGTCGTGAAACACCTGTGGGGTATAAAGGCTCACTTTATCCCATGTTACATTCCCCGAGGGGTCTAGTTTCCAAAATGGTAGGGCTTCCTAAATGCAACATGCCCCCCAAAAACCATTTCAGAAAAACGTACTCTCCAAAATCCCCTTGTCCCCCTTCCATTCTGAGCCCTCTACTGCGCCCGCCGAACACTTTACATAGACATATGAGGTATGTGCTTACTCGAGAGAAATTGGGCTACAAATATAAGTAAAAATTTTCTCCTTTTACCCCTTGTAAAAATTCAAAAATTGGGTCTACAAGAACATGTGAATGTAAAAAATGAAGATTGTGAATTTTTTCAAATCTTCACTTTGCTGCTATTCGTGTGAAACACCTAAAGGGTTAAAACGCTGACTGAATGTCATTTTGAATACTTTGGGGGGTGTAGTTTTTATAATGGGGTCATTTATGGGGTATTTCTAATATGAAGACCCTTCAAATCCACTTCAAACCTGAACTGGTACCTGAAAAATATCGAGTTTGAAAATTTTGTGAAAAATCGGAAAATTGCTGCTGAACTTTGAAGCCCTCTGGTGTCTTCCAAAAGTAAAAACTCATCAATTTTATGATGCAAATATAAAGTAGACATATTGTATATGTGAACCAAAAAAAATGTATTCGTAATATCCATTTTCCTTACAAGCAGAAAGCTTCAAAGTTAGAAAAATGCAACATTTTCTAATTTTTCATCAAATTTACAGATTTTTCACCAAGAAAGGATGCAAGTATCGACAACAAATTACCACTATGTTAAAGTAGAATATTTCACGAAAAAACAATCTCGGAATCAGAATTATAACTAAAAGCATTCCAGAGTTATTAATGTTTAAAGTGACAGTGGTCAGATGTGCAAAAAACGCTCCGGTCCTTAAGGCCAAAATGGGCTTGGTCCTGAAGGGGTTAAGGAACCTTGTCTCGACCATTAAATGGTTCTGTATATCCAGCAAGTACTAAAGTTAACCAATGTCATCCTGTTCCCAAGTAACAGCGCATGTATGGACATTTTAATGTGTACAGAGACTCTACACTTTATTATTTTCTCGTTCATCAGCCTGAAATTGAACGTTCTAATTAAATGCTTCAGGACTGCATACGACCCAATGGCCCAATTCGCTCCTCTCCCTAAAGGGACAGACATTGAGGGCCACTAAGCAAGGGGGTTTGCGCATTAACCAAGGGGGTTTGTGGTGTCCTGGTACAGGAACTGTCCCCTCAGGAAGAGTCTCTTAGGTCCATAGGGCTCTCCTGCAGGGCTCCCCCCTTGTTGTCTCATATAAATGCAGTGTATATTCATTATGTGTATCTATTATTCATATGTATAAAGTTGTACAGTTTGTATAAAATGTATAGTACCTTCCTTGGTCATGTGATCTACTGTCATTTGATATGCTCAGAGTTCCATGGGCACAGGAAACCCAGGCATTAGCAACCAATGGGCTTTAGTCCTGCCCCCTAGTATATAAGGGGCTGAAGTCTCTATTCTCTCTCTCTCTTATCTCTTGGACTCATTAGGAAGCACAAAGTCCTGTATACTGCAAATTCATCTCATCTAGGCCAAAGCCTAAAGAAACACAGCCACTTCTAAAACGTGAGTTACAATTATCTCTACAAATCCAGTGACTACTCCTCAGCTAAGGAATATATTAGTAGCACAGTGGTCTGCCTCAATATCTCAATAATAGCAAGTCCAAGCAAGCCTGCGAGGTATCCTGTGTCCCGGTTGCCTCTGAAGGAACTGCATAATTGTAAAGACTGTTCCCTAAACATTTTAAGTAAAAGTTCCAGTTTATTCAGAATCCTTGCTGTGGACATTTCTTTATTACAAACCATTTTTGGGTTGGTTGACAGCGGTTACCATACCGGAATAACCACATCCTGGCGTCACGAACACTAAGGGGTTAACAATATCTTGCCCCCAGGGTTTATACCACCAGACCCTGCTACATACTGCAACACCCCAGTCAACACATCTCAATGTAGTAGCAGGTAAACTCAGACTTACAAGTGGGTTGAGTTCAGTTCACATTGGGTGAGATATCAAAAAATTACTGTAATTTCTTATCCAGCGATATTAATCACGCCATTTTTTTTCTCCTCACATTTTTAAAGGTCTCTTGTGCTGCTTTGAAAATATTAACCCCTTAAGGACGCAGGGCATATCCATATGCCCCCGTTTCCGAGTCCTTAAGGACTCAGGGCGTATGGGTACACCCTGCGTTCTTCCTGCCCCTGCCGCTGGCTGGGCAGGGACCGGACGGGGATGCCTGCTGATATCGTTCGGCAGGCATCCCGGCATATCGCCCAGGGGGGTGCAGAGGTCCCCCCCCCCCCCATATCGGCGATCGACGCAAATCGCTCGTCAATTCAGACGAGCGATTTGCAGTTATTCCGTGTCAATCGGGTCTCTGGTGACCCGGAAAAAATGGGTGACTGGGGCTGTCCGAGACAGCCCCATTCACCCTTACTCAACAGGAGTGAGGTGGCACTGGTGCCACCTCACGATCACGTGATTGATGGGTCGGAACGACCGATCAATCACGGACTTGCTGGGGACAGCGATCGGAGCGGAGATCGGCGCAGGCAGGGGTCTCCTACCTTTCCCTGGTCCGGCGGGTGTCCCCTCAGGATCGGTGGCGGCGACAGGAGCATGCACTTTGGTAGTCTGTGCATGCTGGGAGTTGTAGTTATGCAACAGCTGGAGGCACATTTTTTCTATGAAAAAGTGAGCATCCAGTTGTTCATAACTACAACTCCCAACATGTACAGACTACCAGAGGGTATGCTGGGATTTGTAGCAGTGTGCCACCAGCTGTTGCAAAACTACAACTCTCAGTATGCCCTTCGGCTGTCAATGCATGCTGATTGTTGCAGTTTTGCTCAGGGTTCTGCAACCAGTGTGCCTCCAACTGTTGCAAAAATACAACTCCCAGCATGCACTGAGAGACTGTACATGCTGGGAGTTCTAGTTTTGCAACAGCTGGAGGCACAATGGTTGTGAAACACTAAAGTAAAGTAACAAACTCTCAGTGTTTCGCAACCAATGTGCCTCCAGCTGTTGCATAACTACAACTCCCAGCATGTATGGTCTGTCAGTGCATGCTGGGAGTTGTAGTTTTGCAACAGCTGGAGGTCCCCCCCCATGTGAATGTACATGGTACATTCACACTGGCAGGTTTACTACGCGTTCTGCTGCAAGTTTGAGATGTGGCAAATTTTCCGCAGCAGCTCAAACTCTCAGCGAGAAACTTACTGTAAACCTCTGCCTGTGTGAATGTACCCTAAAAACACTACACTACACAAAATAAAAAGTAAAATATTACATAAGCCTACACAGTGCCCCCCCCCCCCCAATAAAAAAAAAAAGGTCTTGTACGGCACTGTTTGCAAAACGGAGCCTCCAGCTGTTGAAAAACAACAACTCACAGTATTGCCGGACAGCCACTGGCTGTCAAGGCATGCTGGGAGTTTTGCAACAGCTGGAGACACCCTGTTTGGGAAATACTGCCATAGGGTATTTTTGTGGCGGATTCAATTCCCCAATTTAGGCCTCAAATGTGCATGGTGCTCTCTTGCTTCAGAGCCCTGTGGTATTTCAAGGAAACAGTTTAAGGCCACATATGGGGTATTTCCGTACTCGGGAGAAATTGCGTTACAAATTTTGGGGGGCTTTTTTTCCTTTTACATCTTATGAAAAGGTAAAGTTGGGGCGTACTAACATGCTGGTGTTGCCCCATACTTTAAATTTTCACAAGCGGTAAAAGGAAAAAAAGAGCCCCAAAATTTGTAACGCAATTTCTCTTGAGTACAGAACTACCCCATATGTGGACGTAAAATGCTCTGTGGGCGCACAACAAGGCTCAGGAGTGAGAGCGCACTATGTACATTTGAGGTCTAAATTGGTGATTTGCAAAGGGGTGGCTGATTTTACAGCGGTTCTGACATAAACGCGAAACAATAAATTCCCACATGTGACCCCATTTTGGAAACTAAACCCCTCACGGAATGTAACAAGCGGCATAGTGAGCCTTAACATCCCACAGGTGTTTGACAAATTTCCGTTAAAGTTGGATGTGAAAATAAAAAAATGTAAAAAAATTCACTAAAATGCTGGTGTTACCCTACATTTTTCATTTTCACAAGGGAGAATAGGAAAAAAGCCCCCCAAAATTTGTAACCCTATTTCTTCTGAGTAAGAACATACCCCATATATGGATGTAAAGTGCTCTGCGGGAGAACTACAATGTTCAGAAGAGAAGGAGTAACCTTGGGCTTTTGGCAAGAGAAGGTGTCTGAAATTGAAGGCCATGTGTGTTTACAAATCCCCCATAGTGCCGGAACAGTGGACCCCCCCCCTCCCCACATGTGACCCCCATTTTGGAAACTACACCCCTCATGTAATAATGGGTACAGTGAGCATGTACGCCCCACAGGTGTCTGACAGATTTTTGGAACAGTGTTCCGTGAAAATTTAAAATGTTATATTTTTATTTGCACTGCCCACTGTTCCAAAGATCTATCAAATGCTAGTGGGGTGTAAATGTTCACTGCACCCTTTATTCAATTCTAAGAGGGGTGTAGTTTCCAAAATGGGGTCACATGTGGGGGGGGGGTCCCACTGTTCTGGCACCAGGGGGGCTTTGTAAACACACATGGCCTCCCACTTCTATTCCAACCAAATCCTCTCACCAAAAGCTCAATGGCGCTCCTTCTCTTCTGAGCATTGTAGTTCGCCCGCAGAGCACTTTACATCCACATATGGGGTATTTCCATACTCAGAAGAAATGGGGTTACAAATTTTGGGAGGCTTTTTCTCCAATTACCCCTTGTGAAAATGAAAAATTTGGGCTTACACCATCATTTTAGTGAAAAAAATCAAATTTTTAATTTTCTCGTCCAACTTTAGCAGAAATTTGTAAAGCACCTGTGGGGTGTTAAAGCTCACTGTACGCTTTGTTAAGTTCCTTGAAGGGTGTAGTTTCCAAAATAGTATGCAATGTGTTTTATTTATTTATTTATTTATTTATTTTTTTTGCTGTTCTGGCACCATAGTGGCTTACTAAATGCAACATGCCCCCCAAAAACAATTTTAGCACAGTTTGCTTTCCAAAAGCCAAATGTGACTTCTTCTCTTCTGAACATTGTAGTGTGCCAGCAGAACACTTGACATCCACACAGTGGGTCTTTCCATATTCAGAAGAGATGGGATTACAAATTTTGGGGGGCATTTTCTCTTATAACCCCTTGTAAAAATGTAAAATTTGGGGGAAAACCAGCATTTTAGTGAAAAAAAAAATGCATTTACACATCCGACTTTAACGAAAAGTCGTCAAACACCTGTGAGTTGTTTAGGCTCAGCAGACCCCTTGTTACATTCCTTGGGGGGTGTAGTTTCCAAAATAGTATGCCATGTGGGGGGGGGGGGGGGTTCTGATATTTTGGCACCATAGGGGCTTCCTAAATGTGACATACCCCTTAAAAACCATTTCACAAACACTCTCCAAAATCCCATTGTCGCTCCTTCCCTTCTGAGCCTTGTAGTGCACCCACAGAGCACTTGACATCCACATATGATGTAATTCCTTACTCGAGAGAAATTGGGTTACAAATTTTGGGGGGCTTTTTCTCCTTTTACCCTTAGTAAAATTTCAAAAACTGGGTCTACAAGAACATGCAAGTGTAAAAATTAAGATTTACTCCTTTACCTTGCTGCTATTCCTGTGAAACTGAAACTTGGGGGGGGGGGGGGTGCAGTTTTTATAAGGGGGGCATTTATGGGGTATATCTAATAAGAAGACTCCTCAAACGCACTTCAATACTGAACTGGTCCCTGAAAAATTCAGATTTTGAAAATTTTTGTGGAAAATGTGAAAATTGCTGCTGAACTTTGAAGCTCTTTGATGTCTTCCAAAAGTAAAAACATGTCAACTTCATGATGCAAATATAAAGTAGACATATTGTATATGTGAATCAATATATAATTTATTTGCAATATCCATTTTCCTTAAAAGCGGAGAGTTTCAAAGTTAGAAAAATGCAAAATTTTCAAAATTTGAATGAAATTTGGGGATTTTTCACCAAGAAAGGATGCAAGTAACGATGAAAATTTACCACTGTGTTAAAGTTGAATATGTCACGAAAAAACAGTCTTGGAATCAGAATAATTGGTAAAAGCATCTTAGAGTTATTAATGCTTAAAGTGACAGTGGTCAGAATTGCAAAAAAGGGCTGAGTCCTTAAAGGGGTACTCCGCCCATAGACATCTTATCCCCTATCCAAAGGATAGGGGATAAGATGTCAGATCGCCGGGGTCCCACTGCTGGGAACCCCCGGGATCGCCACTGCGGCACCACGCTATCATTAATGCACAGAGCGAATTCGCTCTCTGTGTAATGACGGGCAATATAGGGGACGGAGCAGCGTGACGTCATGGCTCCGCCCCTTGTGACATCTCGACCTGCCCTCTTAACGCAAGTCTATGGCAGGGGGCATGACAACCGCCACGCCCCCTCCCATCGATTTGTATTGAGGGGACGGGCCGTGACATCACAAAGGGGGTGGAGCTGTGACGTCAGAAGGGGGCGGAGCCGTGACATCATGATGTTCCAGCTCCTGTATTGACCGTCATTACTCGCAGAGCGAACTCGCTCTGTGCAGTAATGATAGCGTGGTGCCGCAGCGAAGATCCCGGGGGTCCCCAGCAGTGGGACCCCAGCGATCTGACATCTTTTCCACCATCCTTTGGATAGGGGATAAGATGTCTAGGGGCGGAGTACCCCTTTAAGGTGAAAAAGGGCTCAGTCCTTAAGGGGTTAAAATACGAGAGTTCATTTTCGCTACACTTTTTTTTTGCGTCAAATATGCTGAGTTTGGAACCAAATTTTCATGGAAAATTCTGGCGGAGCATCTCACACAATATTCCATGATTACCAGTGCCCATACAAGCAATTACTATATGAATACAACATGTCCAGGGGTTAAAAGTTCAGTGACCATAAAAAATTAATTATTTATTTTTAACCCCTTTGACCCCTTAAGGACCCAGGGCGTATGGATATGCCCTCGGTTTCTGATCATTAAGGACCCAGGGCATATCCATACGCCCCTTGGGAATTCCAGGCCCCACCGTGCGGGGATCGGGATGCCTGCTGAAATCATTCAGCAGGCATCCCGTGCAAATGCCCAGGGGGGTCTATGGTGACCTGGAATATAAGGGGGATCGCGGTTGTCCAAGACACCCACGATCACCCTGAAGGGAAGAGGTGCCACCCCTCCTATCCCTCCTATCCCTGGTATTGGTCATCAAGAAGCAACGACCAATAGCAGATTGGGGCGAGGGGGGGGGGGGGTTAACTTTCGGTTTCCCCGTTCTGCTGACCCACAATAGGCAGGGCAGAACGGGGAAACCGACAGGGACCGGCACCGAAGTACACTCACCTGTCAGAGGCAGCTGCGGGTGGCGATCGGCGGCAGAAGAGGATGGCGATGTGGCTCTCTGGATCCTACGGAAGCTAGTGAGTTGCCTAGCAACATCTGGAGGGCCACAGTTTGGAGATCACTGTGCAGTGGTCTCTAAACTGTGGCCCTATAGATGTTGCAAAACTGCAAATCCCAGCATGCCCAAACAGCAAACAGCTGTCTCGGCATGCTGGGAGTTGTAGTTGCGTACCTCCAGCTGTTGCATAACTACATCTCCCAGCATGCCCTTTGGCGATCAGTACATGCTGGGAGTTGTAGTTTTTCAACAGCTGGAGGCATACTGGTTGGAATATACTGAGTTAGGGAACAGAACCTAACTGAAGGTTTTCCAACCAGTGTGCCTCCAGCTGTTGCAAAAGTACAATGCCCAGAATGCAGGGTACATTCACACAGGCGAGTTTACAGTGAGTTTTCCGCTTCAAGTTTGAGCTGCGGCAAATTTTTCGCCGCAGCGCAAACTCCTAGCGGGGAAACTCACCATAAACGCCCACCAGTGTGAATGTACCCTACAAACACTACACTACACTAACACATAATAAAGGGTAAAACACTACATATACACCCCCTTACACTGCCCCCCCCCCCAATAAACAAAAAAAATGAAAAATATATCGTACAGCAGTGTTTCCAAAACGGAGCCTTCAGCTGTTGCAAAACAACAACTCCCAGCATTGACTGTCCAGGCATGCTGGGAGTTTATTAACAGCTGGAGGTACCCTGTTTGGGAATCACTGGTGTAGAATACCCCTATGTCCACCCCTATGCAATCCCTAATTAATTCCTCAAATGCACATGGTGCTCTCTCACTTTGGAGCCCTATTGTATTTCAAGGAAACAGTTTAGGTCCACGTATGGGGTATTTCCGTACTTGGGAGAAATTGCACTACAAATTTTGGGGGGCTTTTTCTCCTTTTACCCCTTATGAAAAGGAAAAGTTGGGGGCTACACCAGCCTGTTAGTATAAAAAAATAAACATGCTGGTGTTGCCCCATACTTTTTATTTTCACAAGTGGTAAAAGGAAAAGCACGGAAATACCCCATATGTGGGGTGTAAAATGCTCTGTGGACGCACAACAATGCTCAGGAATGAGAGCGCACCATGACCATTTGAGGCCTAAATTGGTGATTTGCACAGGGGTGGCTGATTTTACAGCGGTTCTGACATAATCACAAAAAAATAAATACCTACATGTGACCCCATTTTGGAAACTACAACCCGCACGGAACATAAGGGGTATAGTGAGCCTTAACAACCAAGAATTTTCATTAAAGTTGGATGGGAAAATGAAAAAACAAACATTTTTTGACTAAAATGATGGCGTTACCCTAAATTTTTCATTTTCACAAGGGAAAATAGGAAAAAAAATGCCCCCAAAAATTTGTAACCCCATTACTTCTGAGTAAGAACATACCCCATATGTGGATGTAAAGTGTAACCCCACATGTAACCCCAATTTGGAATCTACACCCCTCCCATATTGTAATAGGGGGTGCAGTGAGCATTTACGCTCCACAGGTGTCTGACAGATTTTTGGAACAGTGGTCCGTGAAAACGAAAAATGCAATTTTTCATTTGCACAGCTCACTGTTCCAAAGACCTGTCAAACATCAGTGGGGTGTAAATACTCACTGCACCCCTTATTAAATTCTGTGAGGGGTGTAGTTTCCAAAATGGGGTTACATGTGGGGGGTCCACTGTTCTGGCACCACGGGGGGCTTTGTAAACGCACATGGCCCCTGACTTCCATTCCAAACAAATTCTCTCTCCAAAAGCTCAATGGTGCTCCTCCTCTTCTGAGCATTGTAGTGCGCTCGGTCCAGAGATCTTGAGACCAGAGAAGTAGATTGTCGATATTACTGATCAGTATTAACCCCTTGGGGAAGGAGCCCATTATAACCCTAAAAAAGGGAGCATTTTTTGCAAATCTGACCACTGTCACTTTAAGCATTAATTACTCTGGGATGCTTTTACTTATAAATTTGATTTTGAGACTGTTTTTTCATGACATATTCTACTTTATGGTAGTGGTAAATTTTTGTCGATATTTGCATCATTTCTTGGTGAAAAATTCAAAAATTTGATGAAAAATTTGAAAATGTTGCAATTTTAAAACTTTGAAGCTCTCTGCTTGTAAGGAAAATAGACATTCCAAATAAATTATACATTGATTCACAAATACAATATGTCTACTTTATATTTGCATCATAAGTTTGACATATTTTTACTTTTGGAAGACATCAGAGGGCTTCAAAGTTCAGCAGCAATTTTCACATTTTTCACAAAATTTTCAAAATCGGAATTTTTCAGGGACCAGTTCAGGTTTGAAGTGGATTTGAACGGCCTTCCTATTAGAAATACCCCACAAATGACCCAATTATAAAAACTGCACCCCTCAAAGTATCCAAAATGACATTCAGTAAGTTTGTTAACCCTTTAGGTGTTTCACAGGAATAGCAGCAAAGTGAAGGAGAAAATTCAAAATCTTAATTTTTTACACTAGCATGTTCTTGTAGACCCAGTTTTTTTTTACAATTGGTAATAGGAGAAAAAGCCTCCAAAAATTTGTAACTCAATTTCTCTCGAGTAAGGAAATACCTCATATGTGTGTGTCAAGTGTTCGGCGGGTGCAGTAGAGGGCTCAGAAGGGAAGGAGCAACAATGGCATTTTGGAGAGTGAATTTTGCTGAAATGGTTTTTGGGGGGCATGTCACATTTAGGAAGGCCCTATGGTGCCAGAACACCAGCAGAAAACCCCACATGGCACACCATTTTGGAAACTACACCCCTCAAGGCACATAACAAGGGGTCCAGTGAGCCATAACACCACGCAGGTGTTTGACGACTTTTCGTTAAAATCAGATGTGTAAATTTTTCCACTAAAGTGCTGTTTCTTCCCCAAATTTACAATTTTTACAAAGGGTTATGGGAGAGAATGCCCCCCAAAATTTGTAACCCCATCTCTTCTGAGTATGGAAATACCCCATGTTAGGACGTAAAATGCTCTGCATGCGAAATACAATGCTCAGAAGAGGAGGAGCGCCATTGAGCTTTTGGAAAGAGAATTCATTTGGGATGGTAGTCAAGGGCCATGTGCGTTTACAAAGCCCCCTGTGGTGCCAGAACAATGGACCCCCCACATGTGACCCCATTTTGGAAACTACACCCCTCACAGAATGTAATAAGGGATGCAGTGAGTATTTACACCCCACTGGCATTTGACAGATCTTTGGAACAGTGGACTGTGAAAATGAAAAATAAAATTTTTCATTTTCACGGACCACTGTTCCAAAAATCTGTCAGACAAATGTGGGGCGTAAATGCTCACTGTACCCCTTATTACATTACACGAGGGGTGTAGTTTCCAAAATGAGGTCACATGTGGGGGGGGTCAATTGTTCTGGCACTATGGGGGCTTTGTAAAAACTCATGTGGCCTTCAAATCCGGACACATTTTCTCTTCAAAATCCCAATGGCGCTCCTTCTCTTCTGAGCATTGTAGTGCGCCTGCCGAGCACTTTACATCCACATTTGGGGTATGTTCTTACTCAGAGGAAATGGGGTTAGGAATTTTGGGGGGCTTTTTTCCTATTTTCCCTTGTGAAAATGAAAAATTTAGGGTAACACCAGCATTTTAGTGAAAACATTTTTTTTTTTTCATTTTCCCATCCAAATTTAATGAAAATTCGTCAAACACCTGTGGGGTGTTCAGGCTCACTATACCCCTTGTTACGTTCCGTGGAGGGTGTAGTTTCCAAAATGGGGTCATATGTGGGTATTTAGGTTTTTGCATTTATGTCAGAACCACTGTAAAATCAGCCACCCCTGTGCAAATCACCAATTTAGGCCTCAAATGTACATGGTGTGCTCTCACTCCTGAGCCTTGTTGTGCATCCGCAGAGCGTTTTACGCCCACATCTGGGATACTTCCGCACTCAGGAGAAATTGCTTTACTAATTTTGGGGGGCTTTTTTTCCTTTTACTGCTTGTGAAAATAAAAAGTATGGGGCAACACCAGCATGTTAGTGTAAACATTTTTTTTTACACTAACAGGCTGGTGTAACCCCCAACTTTTCCTTTTCATAAGGGGTAAAAGGAGAAAAAGCCCCCCAAAATTTGTAGTGCAATTTCTCCCAATTACGGAAATACCCCATATGTGGCCCTAAACTGTTTCCTTGAAATACGACAGGGATTTGAAGTGAGAGAGCGCCATGCGCATTTGAGGAATAAATTAGGAATTGCATAGGGGTGGACATAGGGGTATTCTATGCCAGTGATTCCCAAAAAGGGTGCCTCCAGCTGTTGCTTAACTCCTACCATGAGTGGACAGTCAGTGGCTGTCCGGAAATGCTGGGAGTTGTTGTTTTGCAACAGCTGGAGGTTCCGTTTTGGAAACACTGCCGTACAATACGATTTTCATTTTTATTGGGGGGGGACAGTGTAAGGGGGTGTATATGTATTGTTTTTCTTTATTATGTGGTAGTGTAGTGTTTTTAGGGTACATTCACACTGGCGTGTTACGGTGAGTTTCCCGCTAGGAGTTTCAGCTGCGGCGAAAAATTTGCCGCAGACCAAACTTGAAGCAGGAAACTTACTGCAAACCTGCCCGTGTGAATGTACCCTGTACGTTCACATGGGGGGACAAACCTCCAGCTGTTTCAAAACCACAACTCCCAGCATGCACTGACAGTGCATGCTGGGAGTTGTACTTTTGCAACAGCTGGAGGCACACTGGTTGGAAAACCTTCAGTTAGGCTATGTTACCTAACAGTATTTTCCAACCAGTGTGCCTCCAGCTGTTGCAAAACTACAACTCCCAGCATGTACTGACATACCGTGCATGCTGGGAGTTGTACTTTTGCAACAGCTGGAGGCACACTGGTTAAAAACCTTCAGTTAGGCTATGTTACCTAACAGTATTTTCCAACCAGTGTGCCTCCAGCTGTTGCAAAACTACAACTCCCAGCATGTACTGACATACCATGCATGCTGGGAGTTGTAGTTTTGCAACAGCTGGAGGCACACTGGTTGGAAAACCTTCAGTTAGGTTCTGTTAAACAGTATTTTCCAACCAGTGTTCCTCCAGCTGTTGCAAAACTACAACTCCCAGCATGTACTAATCACCGAAGGGCATGCTGGGAGATGTAGTTATGCACCAGCTGGAGGTTACGCAACTACAATTCCCAACATGGTGAGACAGCTGTTTGCTGTTTGAGCATGCTGGGATTTGCAGTTTTGCAACATCTGGAGGGCTACAGTTTATAGACCACTGCACAGTGATTTCCAAACTGTGACCCTCCAGATGTTGCAAAACTACAAATCCCAGCATGCCCAGACAGCAAAGAGCTGTTTGAGCATGCTAGGATTTGTAGTTTTGCAAGATCTGGAGGGATACAGTTTAGAGACCACTATATAGTGGTCTTAAACTGCAGCCCTCCAGCTGTTGCAAAACTACATATTCCAGCATGCCCAAACAGCAAACAGCTGTCTGGGCATGCTGGGAGTTGTAGTTTTGCAACATCTGGAGGGCTAGAGTCTCAGACTGTAGCCATCCAGATGTTGCTAGGCAACTTACCGGCTTCTGTAGGATCCAGGGAGCCGTCTTATTCTGCCGCCCACCGCCCGCGCCGATCTCCGTCGCCGCCCGCCAATCACCATCGCCCGCAGCCTCCAGAGGGGTAAGTGAACCTTCGGCGTTTGGTCCCGTTGTTTCCCCGTCCTGCCCCGCCTATTGTGGGTGGGCAGGACGAAGAAAACGAAAGTAAATCCCTCCACCCCGATCTGCTATTGGTGGTCACGTCTAGACCACCAATAGCAGGGATAGGAGGGGTGGCACCCCTGCCACCTCACTCCTATCCCTTCTTAGACTACCGCGATCCCCCTTCTATTTCGGGTCACCATAGACCTGTGATGACCCGGAATCGGCGCAAATCGCAAGTGTGAATTCACTTGAGATTTGCGCTGATCGCCGACATGGGGGGGTCTAATGACCCCCCAAGGGCATTTGCACGGGGTGCCTGCTGATAGATATCAGCAGTCACCCCGGTCCGGTCCACACCCGGCCCGTGGCGGGGACCGAAATTCCCACGGGCGTATGGATACGCCCTTCGTCCTTAAGTACCAGGATGCAAGGGCGTATGCATACGCCCTTTGTCCCCAACAGGTTAAAAATCAAAAGATAGCTATTAACTGTTACAGTTTAATAATGGGAATAATTACCTCCTCCAATAAAAAAAATTAATTCCCCCTCTTTTCCCATTTTACAAATACAAATTTGTAAAAAAAATAAAATAAATCAACATATTTGGTATAGCAATGTCAAGAATAGTCCGAATGATAAAATATAACATTAATGATTCCATACAGTGAACGGCATAAAACGTAAAAATAACAAAGTCCAATGCTGATTTGTGATCACATCCCGGAAAAAAAATAAAAAAGTTAATTAAAAAAAAGGCATCAAAAATCACATATACGCAAATGTGGTACCGATAAAAACAGCAAATCACAGATTAAGTGCCAGTACAAGCATAACCATATGAATAAAACATGTCCATGGGTTAAATGTGAGTGCAGGTGCAGTGACAATGAAAAAAATATATATTTTTTTTAACCCTTTCAGGACCACAGGTTTTCATTTTTGCGCTAGTTTTTTCCTCCTCACCTTCCTAAAATCATAACACAGACTCCTATAAGGGCTGTTTTTTTTTGCACCACACATTGTACTTTGTAATTACATCAATAATTTCACCACAAAATCTACGGCAAAGCTAGAAAAAAAATATTTGTTGGGCAAAATTGAAAAAAACAAACGCCATTTTGAAATTTTTTTTAGGGGCTTACGGTTGTACACAGTGCAGTTTTCGGTAAAAATTACACCTTATATTTTTTCTGTAGATCCATACAATTAAATTGATACCCAGCTTATTAAGGTTTGATTTTGTTTTACTTATTATAACTTTTTTTTTCTTCTCCTTTTTTATTTGCTCAAAAAAATGCATACAAAATTGTGTTACAAAAAAACAAAAACACACTGATAAATTTTATGCCTATACGAGCCCATCTCCTCCTCACTCTTCCCTTCATTCAACAATAGGATTATAATGGATTCCCTCATAGAAAGTGGCAACCCTAATCCCTTCCCACTAGAGGACAAAACTCAGGCTAATGCTGGTAACAGGCAGCTACTGTATCTTCTGTATACCTCAAAAGGGAGGCCATCACTCCCAGGGGTGGTATTACCCCGTGTTTTTTTAAGAGCATGTTCTAATTCCCCCACACTTACTGAATTCTCCATTTCCTCCCTAACTTCACTCGGGATTTGAGGGAGCCCTATTACTTGTAGGTACTTTTTTATTTCTTTACTTTCTTTCTCTATTTCTGATGTATATAATTCCTTGTAATATTCTCCAAATTTTCTAAGAACCTCTTTCCTTCCCACACATTCCTTACCTTCCCTCCCTATAATTCTCTGAGGCCCTGGAGAGGCTCTCTGCTACCTCACCAGTGACATCAGAAACTTATTTGAGGTACCCGCCTCTACCAGTCTCTGGTGTCCCTGGAAAAGGGACTTGCTCTTACTTTTACTTAACAGATAGCCGTCCAGGGCATCCTGGCACTCCTGCCACTTACTTTTACCTTCCTCCGTGGGGTTCCGTACTTGTTGTTCTTCAAACAATTCTTCCTCAGCTCTTCCTCCCTACTCCTAAACTCCCGCTTCTTTCTTTTAATTGCTCTTATTAACTCTCCCCTGAGGAACGCCTTCCCCGCTTCCCATACCATCTGGTCACTCGCTGTCCCCCAGTTGTTCCTAAAGTACTCTACAAGACTCTTTAATATCCCTCCGTTATCTATAAGTGTAAACCAGTGTGCGTTAATTTTTAACAAACCCTCCCAGGGCAACCCTCCCGTAATAATATTTATCTCTATCGCTGCGTGGTCAGACAGGCAGCGAGTGAGATAAGGAATCTGGCTTATTTTATCCCAGCTTTGGGGATTACCAATACATGTATCTATTCTGGACAGAGTTCGGCTGGTTTTATTCCAGCAAGAATACTTTCTAGCTTCCGGATTTTGCATCCTCCAAATATCCTTCCATCCGAACTCTGTGCAGATTTTAGCCAATGGGGACACCCCCGTACTTCTAACTGCTCCCTGCATACGAAGTCTATCCATTTCCTCTGAGCTTACACAGTTTATATCTCCCTGCAGGAACATAGGACAGTCCTTCCCTACACAAAAATCCAAAAGCTTAATCAAAATATCTGAGGAGAAAGGAGGAGGGACATAAACAAAGGCTAGAACACAAATCAAACCATCCATATTGCCATGTAAAAAGATGAATCGCCCATACTCATCCACCCTCTTCCCAAACAGCTCCCATTTTATACGCCTATGAAAGAGAACCGAAACTCCCCTTGAGTGAGAAGAGAAAAAGGAGTGGTAGCTATTACCCCACCAATTTCTTCCCAGGAGGTGCACCGTGTCCCCCGTAAGGTGTGTCTCGAGCAAGCCCACCACACACGGGAGGTGGTTTCTTACTACCCTCATTACTGCCATCCTCTTAACATTGTCCCCTAATCCCCCAACGTTCCATGCGAGAATCTTAATTTTGTTTACCTTATTCTGCAACACAACAGAGGGGATGGGAAAGAGCAACGCCTAGGCATCCTAACCATTGGGAAAGAATAAAGAAAGCAGAGGAGAAATAAAAAAATAAATAAAAAAGAAAAGGAAACCATCACAACCCCCTCTGGGCATGCCCACCCCCTTTTTTTCATGTCTTCTCTTATTAGATTTATATCTACCCCAATTACACCAATCTGACCAGAGAGATCATCTATGGAGTTGTTACACTTGTAACTTTTTGCACCAAAATTAGTAGGTTTAAAATTGTCCTCTTCTGGCCTCTATAACTTTTTTATTTTTCCATATACAGGGATGAATACAGCAAAAAACTTAGACCTCATACAGTTTAAAACATACTTATATTGTTTAAAAAGTTTGATATATATTTATATTTTTTGAAGCAGTACAAAAATAGTAAAGTGTTTACCCAAGCATTGACCCGCAGTATAAAAAGAACATGTCGGTGTTATCATACAGTTCATTGTGTAAAAACAAAAACTATCAAAAGTTGCAAAATTGCGGTTTTCTTCTCAATTTCCTGTCGCAAATAATATATATATTTTTTTATAGTACCATATATTCTATGTTAAAATGAAAGGCTTCATTACAAAGTACAGTTGGTTGCAAAAGAAATAAACCCTCATATTGGTCTTTAGGTTGAACATTTTAAGATTTATGGCTCTTAGAAGGGGAGGAGGAAAAAATTTTAAGGTAAAAATGAAAATTTCCTGTGTCCTCAAGACCAAAAAGGGCTGTGACCCTGAAGGGGTTAAAGCTGTAATCTTCAAATCCTTTGTAAACCCCCAGTATAACTGTACATAGTGTAAGTAAAGTACAGTACAGCCATTACAATGGATACACATACACGTGATGTCATCTGCTGTGACATCACACATCAAAGAGACTTTCTCCAGGGTAGAATCCAATCCCTAACACTTATTTCCTCGGTTCGGCGGGTGAACACGTTCTCCTACTAGACCTGCGCTTATTTTGCAAATTGAAGAGAATTTTGTCTATTTAGGCAAAAGGATCCTGTAAGGACGGTGACCATGAAGCTAAGAGGTAGGAATAATGAAAACTTCCAAAATTTCAGTTTATAAATGGATTTAACATGAATGTATTAGTGTAAAGTTAATATAGTAGAGTGCAGTAAAGTTACTGATGTTCTCTTGTACAGTCTATCCTGGGTGGCTTTGATGGGGTACTCTGCTGCCCCCGGGGTCGTGATGTCAGGGCCACGCCCCCTCAATGTAAGTCTATGGGAGGGGGTGTGGTGGCTGCATTGAGGGGGTGTGGCGTGATGTCACGAGGGGCGTGGCCGTGACATTATGACCCTGTCACCCAGTGTTGTGAACGAATGCTGGGTGCTGCACAGAGATTGCTGAGGTACCAGCTGCGAGACCCCTGCGATCAGACATCTTATCCCCTATCCTTTGTATAGGGGATAAGATGTCTAGGGGCAGAGTACTCCTTTAAGTCTCTTACAGCAATTAGGAAAAGGTTTACTCCTGTGAGATAAATGATTTTAGTTTGTGAATCAATGTTTTAAGTATTTTGCCTTCTAAAAGAAAACATGGGAAACTACTCTGAAATAATAATATTTGATATATATATATATATATAATATATATATATAAATAATACATTTTTATACATATATATTATATGTGTGAATATATCAATTTACATATATATACATAAATAAATGAATGAATATAGGTCTAATATATTGTATACTTTTGCTATTTTGCAGATATCCCAGTTCTCTCGGTGCCTGTCGTGTGTCTCATACATTACGTGACGAGTTTCCTTTGGCGGTATACTAACCTATATCATTATAAGGTCACTCCACCATATTATGAGATCCATAAAATACCTGGGAAGAAGATTAAGCACCGTGGTCAGCGAGCAGATGTGGCTATTGACATGGCTTTAGGTGACAATTCAGACCCACATGAATCCAGGCACAGCGATCATGTGACAGTCACCATGGCGGATAACCAGATGGATTTACCAACAACCTCTGAAGATGCCTCGGAGCCCAAAGTGTCTTGGCTGCAGCGGACTTGGCAATATGCTAAAAGCAAACTGAAGTGGTCCAATTATGTATCCAATGTGTGGGTTGGAGCATGGGCCATGGCCAACCGCACACTAACCGGCATGATGACCACATTCAAGATGCCATTTTACTTCCTACATACAAAGCTAAGAAGTATTACAGCAAAGGCCATTGACGATCAATGTGAACCAATTTAACAAGACGCTGATTGGGTCACACAAGATCTGCATATGGTTGGGGGTGGGGGTGGGGAGGAGCCCGAAATGCAGCCACCTCCACGTGGTGGGCTCTGGGTCACTTGATACATTAACAAGTGAGCGAGGAGCTGCATAATTCAAGGCACATTTCCCATATTGGACATACAGCTTGTAATGGAGACAGAAGATATTGTCCACCTAGAAATTTTTTTGTACATAAGTGGGAAAACAAGCCCCCCTATTGGATGATTAAGGAATCAGAGATCTGTAGAAGGGGAGAGGTGGATTCCCAGGAATGAAGGATGACAATATATCTCTAGCATAATATCTCTGGATAAGTGGATATGGTAGAAACAGTATAATTATTATTATTATTACTATTACTTTTATTAACCCCTTAACCCCTTAAGGACCCAGGGCATATGGATACGCCCTGGGTTTTTGATCGTTAAGGACCCAGGGCGTATCCATACGCCCCTGGGAATTCCGATCCCCACCACACGCTGGGCGGGGACCGGACCGGGATCCCAGCCGAAATCATTCAGCAGGCATCCCGTGCAACATGTCGGCGATCGCTGCAAATCGCCGGCGTATTTACACCGGCGATTTGCGCCGATTCCAGGTCATACACATAGGCGTGCGCACGGGGTGTGCCGGGTGTGCCTGGGCACACCCTAATCAAGCCCAGGCTCAGGGGCGTCACTAGGTCATTTTATTCGGGGCCTGGGCCCCGGATGTCAGCTGCTCCGGCTTTTTTTAAAATCTTCCTCCATTTTTTAAATATATTTGTAAAACAGTGGGGCCACTCTGGCACGCAGAAAGGGACCCCACTCAGGGCAGGTCCTCCGGTCCCAAGTTCCTTAGGTCGGGCCGGGGACACTGCTACTTTAGGAGTAGCACACTTCCGTGCGCAGGCACGCCCCCCTGCCCCGGCTGCTCCGAGCAGGACGGAAGCTCGGAGCTTAAACCACTGCAGAAGGCAGCAGCCAGGCGTGACCAGGAGCCGCCCAATGTGATCTACAGCCCGCCCGATGTCATCTGCAGCCCGGAAAGGTAAAAAGGGCGGTGGGGGGGGGGGGGGTGGTTGTTGGGGTCAGGGATCAAAAGATTGTGAAGGAGGGGGTCTGTGGAGGGACAGTCACAGAACAGTGCGAAGAAGTGGTGGCAGAGGGGGCTGGGAAGGAGCAAATGTACAGGAGGAGGGGACAGAGGGGCAGGGGGCAGAGGAGTCTAAAGTAGGGTGCCACCTGGCCGGTATTTATATAACCAATCCACCAACTACCAGAATGTTGCACCATATACTATACCAGTGTTTCCCAACCAGAGTGCCTCCAGCTGTTGCAAAACTACAACTCCCAGCATGCCTGGACAGCTGTTGGCTGTCCGGGCATGCTGGGAGTTACAGTTTTGCAACAGCTGGAGGCACCTCTGGTTGGGAAACACTGATCCATACTATATTCTACTATATAGTCCAACATGCTGCTGAGCCACAGGCTGTATCAAGGCATGCTGGGAGTTGTAGTTAGTAACTAACTGCAACTCCAGAATTTAATCAAAAAGACAAAAGAAAGCAATCAAAAGGTCCCATCGAAACAAAAATGGAACCGTTAAAAATCACAGATCGGGGCGCAAAAAAATGCCCCTCATACAGGACATATAAGGAGAAATAAAAAATAGGGGTCAGAATAGGAGAAAATATCCCCCGCATATGTGTATCCTGTGATGTCACGCATATATAATTAATTGTGTGTATATTTTGTGTGTTTTTATACACTGTTTTTGCCCTTTATATGGAGTTTATCCTGAGAGACTACTTATACTCAAGTGCAATAAGATAAATGTGTCCTAATCCATAGGTGATCGGTGGCAGCCTGTATATTTTGTAGTGTAAGTCGATATTTTATTGGAACATAATAAAAGGTATATTTAATTGTATGGAAGGTCCCTATTCAAATCAGTGTCTATATTATTAATGTACTGGGAAACCCATCATTTTAACCTGAAAAGTGTTAATTCCTACCTGCCAATCTAGCTAACAACCTACCTACCTGGTTTCCTACTTCCCTGGCTATCTAACTACCTGGCTACCTACATAGCAAGCTGGCTACCTGACTATCTACCTGGCTATCTAGCAACCTGAATATCTACCTACCTAACTATCCATCTACCTAACTACTTGGCTACCTACCTAGCTATCTATCTACCTAGCAACCTAACTACATGGCTACCTAGCTAGCTAACAACCTACCTAGCTAATTGCCTACCTGGCTACCTAGCTAGCTACCCACCTATGTTGCTAATAACCAACCTTGCTACCTACCTAGCTATTTACCTAGCAACCTAACTACCTACCTGTATGGCTATCTACTTAGCTAGCTAACAATCTACCTAGACACTTAACAAGCTATCTAGCTAACAACCAACCTAGCTATGAACATACCTAGCTACCGACATAGTTGCAACCTACCCATGTAGCTAGCTACCTACTTACCTGCCTACCTACCTATCTAGATAGCTAACAACCTACCTACTTTCAGACGTATTTATCTAATGAGGGGGTCTATGGTGGGGGAAAGGCCTACTTAATGGGGTACCTACTATTCCTTATTATGAGAGGGCATTGCACTGGAAAAATGCAGAGTCTAACATGTTTTTCCTGCAGATGCTAAAGAGATGGTTTTTACCTGGAAGAAGTTGACATGTCAATCTGATCCAGATACACAAGAAAAGGAAAGAGGACATCGCTGATCAGAAATTATGTTACCTGTGAGTCCCTAGATGTAACTATAATCCCCTATATGGTATACAGATCCTGTGTACAGCTGGTATCTACCTTTATATGATCCTGGATACAATTACTTATATGGTATACAGGTTTGCAACAAAGTCCAAGACCACAGCACCAAAAATTATAAACTGATACGTGCAAAAGAACTGTAGTTTATTAGTTCCCCAAAAGTTTTTTTGAGGAACCAATAAATAATAGCTCTTTTTTTCCAATTTTGGTGCTGTGGTCTTGGACTTTCTTGCATGTTTGGTATCTGTATCTGGATGACTACGGGGACAATGGATTTATCTAGTGGTGTCTTCTCTGTTTATGTATGTGTGCATGCAAGCAAGAGTGTATTTGTGTGTTTGTATGTGTGTGTGTGTGTATGTATATGTATGTATGTATATATATATATATATATACACGCATGCGTGCGGCGTGAGTTTGTACTTTAGGATGCACACCCTAATGCAATAGGCTGCGCACACCTATGGTCATACAGGTCTATGGTGACTGGTATATAAAGGGGATCGCGGTTGTCAAAGAAACCCACGATCCCCCTGAAGGGATTGGAGTGAGGTGGCAGGGGTGCCACCCCTCCTATCCCTGCTAATGGTCATCAAGAAGCGACAACCAATTGCAGATCGGGGGCAGGGGGGTTAACTTTCAGTTTCCCCTTTCTACCCACCCACAGTAGGCTGGGCAGAACGGGGAAACCGACAGGGTCCGGCACCGAAGCCCAATCACTAACCGGCGGCGGCAGCAGGCGGCGATCGGCAGGGGTGATCGGCGGCAGAAGAGGAGGACGGCGATGCGGCTCCCTGGATCCTACGAAAGCCGGTGAGTTGCCTAGCAACATCTGGAGGTCTACAGTCTGAGACCAATATACAGTGGTCTCTAAACTGTAGCCCTCCAGATGTTGCAAAACTACAACTCCTAGAATGCCCACAAAGCAGTTTGCAGTCTGGGCATGCTGGGATTTGTAGTTTTGCAACATCTGGAGGCCCACAGTTTGGAGATCAATGCACAGTGATCTCCAACCTGTGACCCTCCAGCTTTTGCACAACTACAAATCCCAGAATGCCCAAATAGCAAACAGCTGTCTTGGCATGCTGGGAGTTGTAGTTGCGTACCTCCGGCTGTTGCATAACTACATCTCCCAGCATGACCTTCGGCGATCAGTACATGCTGGGAATTGTAGTTTTGCAACAGCTGGAGGCACACTGGTTAGAAAGTGCTGAGTTAGGTAACAGAACTTAACTGAAGGTTTTCCAACCAGTGTGCCTCCAGCTATTGCAAAAGTACAACTCCCAGCATGCACGGTCCGTTAGTACATGCTGGGAGTTGTAGTTTTGAAACAGATGGAGGTTTGCCCTCCCATGTGAACATACAGGGGAAATTCACACGGGCGAGTTTACAGTGGGGTTTATGTTTCAAGTTTGAGCTGCGGCAAATTTTTCGCCACAGCGCAAACTCCTAGCGGGAAACTCGCTGTAATCCGCCAGTGCGAATGTCCCCTAAAAATACTACACTAACACATAATAAAGGGTAAAACACTATATATACACCCCCTTACACTGTTCCCCCCCAATAAAAATGAAAAACGTATCTTACGGCAGTGTTTCCAAAATGGAGCCTCCAGCTGTTGCAAAACAACAACTCCCAGCATTTCCAGAGAGCCACTGACTGTCCAGGCATGCTGGGAGTTTAGCAACAGCTGGAGGCACCCTGTTTGGGAATCACTGGGATAGAATACCCCTATGTCCACCCCTATGCAATCCCTAATTTAGTCCTCAAATGCGCATGGCGCTCTCTCACTTCGGAGCCCTGTCATATTTCAAGGAAACAGTTTAGGGCCACACATGGGGTATTTCCATAATCGGGAGAAATTGTACTACATATTTTGGGGGGCTTTTTCTCCTTTTACCCCTTATGAAAAGGAAAAGTATGGGGCTGCACCAGCCTGTGTAAAAAAATAAAAATGTTTACACTAACATGCTGGTGTTGCCCCATACTTTTTATTTTCACAAGCAGTAAAAGGAAAAAAATACCCCTAAAATTTGTAACGCAATTTCTCCTGAGCACGGAAATACCCCATAGGTGGGCGTAAAATGCTCTGCGGACGCACCACAACGCTCAGGAGGGAGAGTGCACTATGTACATTTAAGGTCTAAATTGGTGATTTTCACAAGGGTGGCTGATCTTACAGCGGTTCTGACATAAACGCAAAAAAAAAATACCCACATATGACCCCATTTTGGAAACTACACCCCTCAAGGAATGTAACAAGTGGTATCGTGAGCCTTAACACCCCACAGGTGTTTGAAGAATTTTTCATTAAAGTTGGATAGGAAAATAAAAAAGTAAAAAAAACAGAAAATAGCAAAAAAGCCCCCCAAAATTTGTAACCCCATTTCTTCTGAGTAAGAACATACCCCATATGTGGATGGAAAGTGCTCTGCGGGCGAACTACAATGCTCAGAAGAGAGGAGCACCATTGGGCTTTTGAAGATAAATTTTGTCCGGAATTGAAGGCTACGTGTGTTTACAAAGCCCCCATAGTGCCAGAACAATGGACCCCGCCCCACACATGTGACCCCATTTGGGAAACTACACCCCTCACATAATGTAATAAGGGGTACAGTGAGCATTTACACCCCACATGTGTCTGACAGATTTTTGGAACAGTGGTCCTTGAAAATGAAAAATGTAATTTTTAATTTGCACAGCCCACTGTTCCAAAGACCTGTCAAACACCAGTGGGGTGTAAATACTCACTGCACTCCTTATAAAATTCTGTGAGGGATGTAGTTTCCAAAATGGGGTCACATGTGTGGGGTCCATTGTTCTGGCACCACGGGGGCTTTGTAAATGCACATGGCCCCTGACTACTACTCCAAACAAATTATCTCTCCAAAAGCTCAATGGCGCTCCTTCTCTTCTGAGCATTGTAGTTCACCAGCAGAGCACTTGACATCCACACATGGGGTATTTCCACACTCAGAAGAAATGGGCTTACAAATTTTGGGGGTCATTTTCTCCTATTACCCCTTGCAAAAATGTAAAATTTGGGGGGAAAACAGCATTTTAGTGTAAACATTTTTTTTCACTTACACATCAGACTTTTTTTTTTTCAAACAAGTTTTTATTTTATTTTAAAGTCATTAACGCACAATACAAAGAGATAAGGAACAAAGGTAGGCGAGGGGGTCGCTGTCGCAGCAGCGCCTTCTCCATCATAGTATAGATAACAGTACAGATCTGGCATCAAAACATTGACCTGCACTTATTAACATCTGAGTTTTTCCTACCCAGGTTTTTCCTACCCATCCATAGGATCAGGGGAAGATCATATCCAGCCAATGTCTCTTTAATCTCTGCTAGTAGGGGTTTGAAGTTAAGTTGAAAAATGCTTGTGAGCGAGCTAGGTATTTTAACCCCTAGATACGTGAGTGACGATTTGGCCCAGGGGAAAGGGGACAGGGAGCCGATCTCCCTAATCTTAGCTGCAGATAGAGTAATGTTTAATAATTCCGACATAGAAACATTTACTTTAAAGTACGACAGCGAGCCAAATTCTCCGAACAGGTCTAATAAACTAGGCAGTCCGTGTGCAGGGTCACTTAAGAGAAATAGTAAATCATCTGCGAAGGCTAGTGCTTTAAGCTCTCCCCTCGGGGTTTTGTATCCTGAGATACTGGTCAACTGTCGAACTCTCTGTAAAAGCGTTTCCATTGTTAGTATAAAAATGGTTGGGGACAGGGGGCATCCCTGCCTGGTCCCGTTTGTGATCCAGAACGGGGGGATATGTCATCGTTGACCATCAACGAAGCATACGGTTGTGTGTAAAGGGACATAAGAGCTGTTATAAACTGCAGGGGAAATCGGAAGCAGTGTAGCGTCTCCTTCATATACTCCCAATTGACCCTATCAAATGCCGTCAATGCCAAGAAGGACAAGGGGCAGTCTTTTCATGTGAGCATGTTGGATCGCAGTTAGCAGTCTCAATGTGTTCGTGCGACCCTCCCTACCTGGTACAAATCCCGACTGGTCCACGTCTACTAAGTGGGGAAGATGACTCTTGATTCTCAAGGAGAGCAGTTTAGCCCAGATTTTGAGGTCTAAGTTCAGAAGTGATATTGGTCTGTAGCTCCCACAGTCTTCTGGGTTCTTGCCTTCCTTGTGAATGAGAGTGACATGTGCTTCAAGGGACTGTTTGGGGAGAGGAGACCCACGGAATAAAGCCTCGCAAACAGAGGTGAGGTGGGGGATCAGAACGTCCGCAAATTTACGGTAGTATTCCAGTGGAAGACCGTCCGGGCCCAGACTCTTCCCCGGTGGGAAAAAAGAGACCACTCTCTGCACTTCTTCTGGGGTAATAGGTAGCATGAGTTCTCTCTGCATGTGTTCGTCTAAAGTAGGGAGGTTTAGTGATGTCAGAAATCTTTTCGTCGCCTCTCTACGTCCGGAAGCAGAGTCCGGGGACTCTCCCTCTGATAAATTATACAGAGAGGTGTAAAACGTCTGGAAAGCTTTAGCAATGGAGGGCGTGTCTGTATACCGGTGGCCTCTCTCATCTCTCACTGCATGAATGTGTTGTTTTGTTCTCGCCTTCTTTATAAGTGTGGACATGAGCTTACCTCCCTTGTCCCCGTGTGCATAAATACGGTGCCTGTGGTGGAGGTAGGCCTCCGCTGATTTTTCGGTGAGAAGAGTATTAAGGGTGGTGCATAGGGATTTAAGTGTCTCCTGAATCGCTATCGCCCCGGTACACTTGTGTATCCTCACCAGGGTGGAGATTTCAGACAGAATGTCAGTGATCTTGCGCTGCCTCTCTTTCTTCAGTTTGGAACCCCAGGAAATGAATATCCCTCGCATGAAGGCCGTTCCCGACTTAGAGTTTAAATCAAAGTATAAGGATAACTGTTGCGTAATGTCAGCTAGAGCAGTCTGATTAGAAAGGATGCCTTCATTCAATCTCCAGCGCCAAGAATTGGAGGGGAAAGGGGACAGAGACAAAGAAAGATGTACAGGAGCGTGATCGGAGATAGTAATAGAGTCAATACCTGTGGTCATGAGCGCCGGGAGGTCGTGGGCGCAATGTCCTGGTACAGTGTAACTTCTAGACATGTGCAATTCAGTTCAGCACGAATGTCTAATTTACCGAATTTTACCGTTTTCGGGCATTCGGACCGATCCGAATGCACGAAAACATATTTTGAACATTCCCGAATAGCCACGATAATACGAATAGCTGTAAATAACGAATGCATTCGTTATCCCTAAATGACGTAAAGAATTCATTCTGATAACAAAGATAATAAAAAGGATAAAGATGCAATTTGATTTTTCGGATCCATTCGGTATTCGGGTACATTCGGTAAATCTTTTTATTCTTTTTTTGGACTTTAGCGATCCTAAAAAATTATGGAGATACCTTTTTTATTAAAATTTCGTAGGGTACCATAAAAAAAATCATAATAAAATAGATACAGTAGTGATGGAAAAAATTGTATCTAACGAAATGTATCTTTTTTATTATGAAATGTTTATTCATTTTTAAACAGGGATCAATTTATGTGAGCGGGTAAAGCACTAAAAATGTAGCCGACAATAATAAAAATGTAGTGTGTGCGTGTTTTTCACTTTTCTAAAAAACATATTTTAGGTAGTACTACTACTCCCAGCATGGAACACACTCTTCCATGATGGGAGTAGTAGTTACCTGTACTAATTGACAGATCGCAGGGGTCCCTTGCAATCCTCTTGTATAAGGTATAGATGCGGTGGCCGCTCTTCTATGGTCCCCTGCACTCACGTATATATACACATATTCATATTTCCCGCAGAGCTGTGATTGGCCAGATGGTTCCAGCCAATCACAGCTCTCTGTGAGAAATAGGAATATGTGTATATATACGGCCGTGCAGAGGACCATAGGAGCGCGGCCGCCGCATCCATACAATATACAGGAGCATCACAGCGGGTGTCAGGAGTGATACCTGCAGTGATCTTTCCTTTACTACAAGTACTATTACTCCCAACGTGGAGCACACTCTGCCTCATGCTGGGAGCTGTAGTACCTGCATTAATAGACAGATCGCAGTGGGTGTCAGAAGTTACACTCTGCTGCGATATGTCTATTAATGCAGGTACTACAGCTCCCAGCATGGAGAAGAGTGTGCTCCATGTTGGGAGTATTAGTACCTGCAGTAAGGAACAGATCCCAGGGATGTCACTTCTCCTGACACCCGCTGCGATCCTCCTGATGTGAATGTCGGGATCAGCTGTTCTCAGGGCTACATAGCCGGGAGAACAGCTGACGCTGAGCCGTAGGTATACATCGTATATCTACTGCCCAGCAAGAACTTACAGTGAGCCTGCAATGTGTATACAGTATACACATTGCTGGCTCACTTAACCCCTTGCTGAGCTGTGCGCTATGTGCAAGCCCAGCAAGGGAAGATTTAACTTACACTGCTGGACAGTGTAGGTTAACCCTTTGGGCGTTATACACTATATACAGCTATCTCTAGATAGAAGACCTATATCGCAGTGAGTTAGGCCTGAGCCTTGCGGCAACGGCTGAATGATCTAAATTATAGAGTGTGTCATCCCCTAAGCACTCTGCAGTATCACCGGACCCAATATTTCCCCTAAATCCGGACGGATCTGCACATCACTCCCTAAATTCAGAAACTACAAGTTTAATGCAAGGTCCGCAACTTCTGCCAGTCGCTAAGCAACCTAAGAACTGTTATATGAGACTGTTACTACGCATTGGATATTGCAAGCACTGCAGTAAAGTTATTCAAGTTCAAGGTAAATCTGCTTGTGGACCTTCAGTCATTTCATTGCACCTATCGTTTCTGGGAAGGGCGGTGATAGGCCGGAACATGGATTCAGCATACCACCCCTCACCCTGGCGTCACGAGTGGCTGGGTTAATATTAACCCTCATATACCAACATTATACCATCCCTACCATACACCCCCCAAGGGCTACCACATGTATGTAGTGTATACAGAAGACGAAGTCCGCTTACTTCCCTCGAGTACCGGGCAGGTCCGTGTAGCTCCACCCCCTAGTGATGACGTCATTAGAGGGCGGAGCTACAGAAGGGAACAAGGCTAGTTAATCTGAAGCTCTGTTCAAATTGTCCGTTTTGCATAATGTTAACAGACCCTTCTGGCAGTGTCTACCCAGACAGGGAGACTCCAGCTGTTGCTAAACTACAACTCCCAGCATGCCCAGATAGCCAAAGGCTGTCTGGGAATGCTGGGAGTTGTAGTTTTGCACCAATTGGTGGCTCCCTGTTTGGGTAGACATTGCATCATGGGTGCTCTCCCCAGCGGACAGCGCCAAAAATGTCATAACCAATTTTTTGTGTTGTTTTTCTTTCTTCTCGTTTCAGATGCGTGTATACAGAGGATTACTGCGAATTTGATGGATTACGGCGGATTATTATTTTTTTCTTTTAATAAAATGGTTAACGAGGGCTGTGGGGGAGTGTTTTTTAAATAAAATAATTTTTTCAATGTCTTGTGTTTTTCTTTATTGAATTTTCAGGCTTAGTAGTGGAAGCTGGTCTTATTGACTGACTCCATTACTAAGACAGGGCTTAGTGCTAGCCCCAAAAACAGCTAGAGCTAACCCCCAATTATTACCCCGGTACCCACCGCCACAGGGATGTCGGGAAGAGCCAGTACCAAAAGGCCCGGAGTGTCAAAAATGGTGCTCCTGTTCCTAGGCGGTAACAGGCTGGCGTTATTTAGGCTGGGGAGGGCCAGTAACAATGGTCCTCGCCCACCCTGGTAACATCAGGCTGTTGCTGTTTGGTTGGTATTGTGCTGAGAATGAAAATACGGGGAACCCTATATGTTTTTTATTTTATTTAAATAAAAAAAATAAAAAAAAACGTAGAGGGTTCCCCGTATTTGCATTCTCAGCACAATACCAACCAAACAGCAACAGCCTGACGTTACCAGGGTGGGCGAGGACCATTGTTACTCTCCCTCACCAGCCTAAATAACGCCAGCCTGTTGCTGCCTAGGCCCAGGAGCGCCATTTTTTGACGCTCCGGGCCTGTTGGTACCAGCTCTTCCCGGCACCCCTGTGGCGGTGGGTACCGGGGTAATAATTGGGGGTTAGCACTAGCTGTTTTTGGAGCTAGCACTAAGCCCTGGCTTAGTAATGGATTCAGTCAATAAGACCGGCTTTCACTACTATGCCTGAAAATTCAATTAAATAAAAAACACACATTGGAAAAATTATTTTATTTAAAAAAACACTCCCCCACAGCCCTCGTTAACCATTTTATTAAAATAAAAAAAGTAATCCGCCATAATCCATTGAATCTGCAGTAATCCTCTGCATACATGGATCTGAAACGAGAAGAAAAAAACACAAAAAATTGGTTATGACATTTTTGGCGCTGTCCGCCGTTTTGGCGCACCCATGATGCAATGTCTACCAAAACAGGGAGCCACCAATTGGTGCAAAACTACAACTCCCAGCATGCCCAGACAGCCTTTGGCTGTCTGGGCATGCTGGGAGTTGTAGTTTAGCAACAGCTGGAGTCTCTCTGTCTGGGTAGACACTGCCAGAAGGGTCTGTTCACATTATACAAAACGGACAATGTGAACAGAGCTTCAGATTAACTAGCCTTGTTCCCTTCTGTAGCTCCGCCCCCTAATGACATCATCACTGGGGGCGGAGCTACACGGACCTGCCTGATACTCGAGGGAGGAAAGCGGACTTCATCTTCTGTATACACTATATACAGCTATCTATAGATAGCTGTATATAGTGTATACTGCCCAAAGGGTTAACCTACACTGTCCAGCAGTGTAAGTTAACTCTTCCCTTGCTGGGCTTGCGCATAACGCACAGCTCAGCAAGGGGTTAAGTGAGCCAGCAATGTGTATACTGTATACACATTGCAGGTTCACTTTAAGTTCTTGCTGGGCAGTAGATATACGATGTATACCTACGGCTCAGCGTCAGCTGTTCTCCCGGCTCTGTAGCCCTGAGAACAGCTGATCCCGACATTCACATAAGGGCGATAGCAGCGGGTGTCAGGAGGAGTGACACCCGCTGGGATCTGTCCCTTACTGCTGGTACTAATACTCCCAACATGGAGCACACTCTGCTCCATGCTGGGAGCTGTAGTACCTGCATTAATAGACATATCGCAGCGAGTGTAACTTCTGACACCTGCTGCGATCTGTCGATTAATGCAGGTACTACAGCTCCCAGCATGGAGCAGAGTGTACTCCATTGTTGGGAGTAGTAGTACTTGTAGTAAAGGAAAGATCACTGCGGGTATCACTCCTGACACCCGCTGTGATGCTCCTGTATAATGTATGGATGCGGCGGCCGCGCTCCTATGGTCCCCTGCACGGCCGTATATATACACATATTCCTATTTCTCACAGAGAGCTGTGATTGGCTGGAACCATCTGGCCAATCACAGCTCTGCGGGAAATATGAATATGTGTATATATACGTGAGTGCAGGGGACCATAGAAGAGCTGCCGCCGCATCTATACAAGAGGATCGCAAGGGACCCCGGCGATCTGTCAATTAGTACAGGTAACTACTACTACCATCATGGAACAGTGTGTTCCATGCTGGGAGTAGTAGTACTACCTAAAAAATGTTTAAAAAAAAATGAAAAACACGCACACAATACATTTTTATTATTGTCGGCTACATTTTTAGTGCTTTACCCGCTCACATAAATTGATCCCTGTTTAAAAATTTATAAACATTTCACAATAAAAAAAGATACATTTCGTTAGATACAATTTTTTCCATCACTTCTGTATCTTTTTTATTATTATTTTTTTATGGTACCCTACGAAATTTTAATAAAATCTTTTTAGGATCGCTAAAAAAGTCCAAAAAAGAATAAAAAGATTTACCCGAATGTACCGAATACCGAATGTCCGAGACAGCACCAATCACAATTGCCCAGCAGGAGTGAGGTGGCACTGGTGCCACCTCACGATCATGGTGATTGGTCGGCTGAGACCGGCTGATGAATCACTGCGTCTTCTGGGCTGTCCTGACGGCACCCGTTCTGCCCCTAGTCTGGAGGGCGAGAGCGGGTACCGACCATGTAGTGTGCAGCGGCGGGGAAAGCTTACTGTCGGCGGCAGGAAATGACTGGCAGCAGGAGGTGAGGCCTGTGTGCCTCCTACTGTTTCATAACTACAACTCCCAGCATGCACAGCCAAAGGGCATGCTGGGAGTTGTAGTTATGTAACAGGTGGAGACACCCTGGTTGGGAAACACTGTGCTGTACAGATGCAGTGGGGCCGGTATGAGAATAGCTCTTAGTGTAAGATTATATGGGAATGGTCCTAACCTTTGAAGTGGGAACTTGCACTTAATGCAGATTCCATTTCTTTGGAGCCAAAAGCAACACGAGTTGTGTGTCTCATCTTGTTCCTCCGCTGCTGCTGAAGCCGTCTCCAGAATTTTTGTGATCTGGAGTATTGTTATTGGAAGTCTCCTTGGCAGCTCTGGAAGACGGATATCATGGTAGAGACATCTGTGCCGAGAAACGAAGTTCCAGAAAAAACTTTTTGAAGGAGATTTATCATTCTTTTCAAACGTACGGCTTTTATATGACAATTGTTTTTTAACTTACTTTTGCTTATGTGTGACCTATTTATCAAAAAGTCCCACGACTTTGAAAAATAAATCGCACGGAAGCAAAACCTGGGAAACCCACTTGCAAAAGCCTTTTTTTAAAATAGAAAAGTTTTCCCTTATGTTAATAGCCAAAGTTCTTTATCTACCCTTTGAAAAACGAAATGAAAAACACGCACACAATACATTTTTATTATTGTCGGCTACATTTTTAGTGCTTTACCCGCTCACATAAATTGATCCCTGTTTAAAAATTTATAAACATTTCACAATAAAAAAAGATACATTTCGTTAGATACAATTTTTTCCATCACTTCTGTATCTTTTTTATTATTATTTTTTTATGGTACCCTACAAAATTTTAATAAAATCTTTTTAGGATCGCTAAAAAAGTCCAAAAAAGAATAAAAAGATTTACCCGAATGTACCGAATACCGAATGTCCGAGACAGCACCAATCACAATTGCCCAGCAGGAGTGAGGTGGCACTGGTGCCACCTCACGATCATGGTGATTGGTCGGCTGAGACCGGCTGATGAATCACTGCGTCTTCTGGGCTGTCCTGACGGCACCCGTTCTGCCCCTAGTCTGGAGGGCGAGAGCGGGTACCGACCATGTAGTGTGCAGCGGCGGGGAAAGCTTACTGTCGGCGGCAGGAAATGACTGGCAGCAGGAGGTGAGGCCTGTGTGCCTCCTACTGTTTCATAACTACAACTCCCAGCATGCACAGCCAAAGGGCATGCTGGGAGTTGTAGTTATGTAACAGGTGGAGACACCCTGGTTGGGAAACACTGTGCTGTACAGATGCAGTGGGGCCGGTATGAGAATAGCTCTTAGTGTAAGATTATATGGGAATGGTCCTAACCTTTGAAGTGGGAACTTGCACTTAATGCAGATTCCATTTCTTTGGAGCCAAAAGCAACACGAGTTGTGTGTCTCATCTTGTTCCTCCGCTGCTGCTGAAGCCGTCTCCAGAATTTTTGTGATCTGGAGTATTGTTATTGGAAGTCTCCTTGGCAGCTCTGGAAGACGGATATCATGGTAGAGACATCTGTGCCGAGAAACGAAGTTCCAGAAAAAACTTTTTGAAGGAGATTTATCATTCTTTTCAAACGTACGGCTTTTATATGACAATTGTTTTTTAACTTACTTTTGCTTATGTGTGACCTATTTATCAAAAAGTCCCACGACTTTGAAAAATAAATCGCACGGAAGCAAAACCTGGGAAACCCACTTGCAAAAGCCTTTTTTTAAAATAGAAAAGTTTTCCCTTATGTTAATAGCCAAAGTTCTTTATCTACCCTTTATTACCATTAGTGTTACTAGAGAGTGACTGGGAGGGGGTGTACTGCATCAGGTGACACCCTGACTGGCCTCCCTGGCACTAAATAGCTGCACTCCAACTATCCCGCAACAACCCATCCACCCTCCTCTGAAATTAAAAAAGTATTAAAAACACACTATGCCGCACCATGAATATCCGTACCCTGGGGGCTTTTTTGTTTAATTTTGAGCCCACATTTTGTGACGTTGGTGGGTGGAGACATGCGTCACCGCGCTGAGGAAGGAGTTTACATCAGGAAGGAAGGCAGCGCAGCACCAACAGGCACATAAACAATAGTGAAGCCACACAAAAAAAAAGCGGCTCGGTACATTACCCACCCCAAAATGTGCATGAAGCTGCATTACTATGGATTTTTTTTTTTTTTTTTTATGGAAAATTTTAGTGCCACATATGGGTTATTTACGTAGTCTGTAAAAATCTTACACAATTATTTTGTGCCTTATTCTATTTTTTACACAACATTTTCAAATATAGTGGGTACGCCAGCATGTACGTGTCCTACAATTAACAAGGTGTGCAGTGTGTATTTTTAACCATAAAATAATAGAGTTGTTATATAATTGTTTCTATAATTAACATTAAGCTTTGTGGTGTCCCGGTATAGGACCTATCCTGTACCATCCTTAAGTCCCCTCAGGAAGAGTCCCTTAGGTTCATAGGGCTCTCCTGCAGGGCTCCCCCCTTTTCTTATAAATGCAGTGTATATTCATTATGTGTATTAATTGTTCATATGTATAAATTTGTACAGTTTGTATAAAATGTATAGGACCTTCCTTGGTCATGTGATCTACTGTCATGTGATATACCCAGAGTTCCATCGGCACAGGAACCCCAGGCATTAGCAACCAATGGGCTTTAGTCCAGCCCCCTAGTATATAAGTGGCTGTAGTCTCTATACTCTCTTATTTCTTGGACTCAAAAGGAAGCACAAAGTCCTGTATACTGCAAATTCATCTCATCTAGACCAAAGCCAAAAGAAACACAACCACTTCTAAAACATGAGTTACAATTCTCTCTACAAATCCAGTGACTACTCCTCAGCTAAGGAATATATCAGTAGCACAGTGGTCTACCTAAATATCTCAATAATAACAAGTCCAAGCAAACCTGTGAGGTATCCTGTGTCCCGGTTGCCTCTGAAGGAACTGCATAATTGTAAAGACTGTTCCCTAAACAAGTAAACGTTCCAGTTTATTTAGAATCCTTGCTGTGGACATTCCTTTATTACAAACCGTTCTTGGGTTGATTGATGGCGGTTACCATACCAGAATAACCACATCCTGGCGTCACGAACACTAAGGGGTTAACAACATCTTGCCCCCAGGGTTTATACAACCAGACCCTGTTACATACTGCTACACCCCAGTCACCACATCTCAATGTAGTAGCAGCAACAGTGAGATAATGTCGAGTATGTATAACCATTGCAGACATCATGCATACCATACAGTGGGGATCAAAAGTTTGGGCACCCCAGGTAAAAATTTGTATTAATGTGCATAAAGAAGCCAAGGAAAGATGGAAAAATCTCCAAGAAGCATCAAATTACAGATTAGACATTCTTATAATATGTCAACAAAATTTAGATTTTATTTCCATCAATTACACTTTCAAAATAACAGAAAACAAAAAAATGGTGTCTGCAAAAGTTTGGGCACCCTGCAGAGTTAATATCTTGTACTGCCCCCTTTGTCAAGTATCACAGCTTGTAAACACTTTTTGTAGCCAGCCAAGGGTCTTTCAATTCTTGTTTGAGGTATCTTTGCCCATTCTTTCTTACTAAAGTTTTCCAGTTCTTTGAGATTTCTGGGCTGTCTGTCACGCACTGTTCTTTCAACATCTATCCAAACATTTTCAATTATGTTGAGGTTGGGAAATTGTGAAGGCCATGGCAAAACCTTCAGTTTACGCCTCTTGATGTAATCCCCCGTGGATTTCGAGGTGTGTTTAGGATCATTATCCATTTGTAGAAGCCATCCTCTATTTAACTTCAGCTTTTTCACAGATGGCATCAAGTTATCATCCAAAATTTGCTGAAGTTTTATTGAATCCATTTTTCCTTCTACTCGTGAGATGTTCCCTGTGCCACTGGCTGCAATACAACCCCAAAGCATGATTGATCCTCTCACCCATGCTTAACAGTTGGACAGAGGTGCTTTTCATTAAATTCTGTTCCCCTTCTTCTCCAAACGTACCTTTGCTCATTCCGGCCAAAAAGTTCAATTTTAACCTCATCGATCCACAGAACTTGTTTCCAAAACGGTCAAACGCTAATTTTTGTGGTGAGGATGTAAAAGAGGTTTTCTTCTGATGACTCTTCCATGAAGACCATATTTGTACAAGTATGTTTTTATAGTGGAATAGTGTACCACAACTCCAGTGTCTGCCAGATCTTTCTGGGTTTTGAATTGTTTTTCTCACAATCCTGCGAGCTGTTCTGTTTGATATTTTTTTGGTCTTCCAGATCTTGTTTTAACTTCCACTGTTCCTGACGACTGCCATTTCTTAATTACATTCCGAACAGAGGATATTGACACCTGAAAATGTTTTGCTATCTTCTCATAGCCGTCTCCAGCTTTGTGAGCATCAACTATTTTCAGTTTCAGATTTCTAGACAACTGCTTAGAAGAACCCATGGTGCTGATTGTTGGGGCAAGGTCAGATCAGTCTGGGCATTTAAAACCTTTGAGATTCACATCACCTGGTCTTCCCAGATGATGATTGAGAACAATCCATGACACTGGCAGGTCTCAGCTGTGCAAAGGGGGCAGTGCATGCTATAAATTCTGCAGGGTACCCAAACTATTGCAGACGCCATCTTTTTGTTTTCTGTTATTTTGAAAGTGTAAATGATGGAAATAAAATCTAACTTTTGTTGACGTATTATAAGAATGTCAAATCTGTAATTTGATGCCTTTTGGAGATTTTTCAATCTTTCCTTGGCTTCTTTAATACAAATTTTTACATGGGGTGCCCAAACTTTTGATCCCCACTCTATATAGCAGTCAAATGTCAGTAAGATTGTCAGTCAGTCAAATGTGATAGTACTAATAATATGTGCATAGTCATTAGAGATGCATAATAATATGTAGGTATATCTCTATAAAAAAAACAATAATAAAAATAAATAAAGGTATTGTTGTAAAATGTAAAAGTATTGTTACCATATTCATGGCTGTGTTCTTAAAGGGGTACTCCGCTGCCCTGTGTCCGATGCTCCGCTTCCCAGCGTCCGGAAGTTTATTGTTCCGGACGCTGTGTGCGGGCTTCCGTGTTCAGGGCTGCCCCTCGTGACGTCACGCCGGCCCCCTTCGTGATGTCACGCCCTCCCCCTCAGCGAAAGACTATGAGAAGGGGGGCACGATGGCCATCATGCCCCCTTCCTATAGACTTTCATTGAGGGGGCGGGCATAACATCATGAAGGGGGCGGCGTGACGTCACGAGGGGCAGCCCTGAACACGGAAGCCCGCACACAGCGTCAGGAACAATAAACTTCCGGACGCTGGGGAGCGGAGCTTCCGACACAGGGCAGCGGAGTACCCCTTTAAGGAACCTTGTCTCAACCATTAAATGGTAAATTATATCCAGCAAGTACTAAAGTTAACCAATATCCTCCTGTTCCCAAGTTACAGAGCATGTATGGACATTTTAATGTGTACTGAAATTGGACGTTATAGTTAAATGCTTCAGAACTACATTCGGCCCAATGGCCATTTCGCTCCTCTCCCTAAGGGGACAGACGTTGAGGGCGACTTTCATTAAACAAGGGGATTTGAGGTGTCCCGGTACAGGACCTGTCCCTTCAGGAAGAGTCTCTTAGGTCCATAGGGCTCTCCTGCAGGGCTCCCCCCTTGTTGTCTCATATAAATGCAGTGTATATTCATTATGTGCATCTATTATTCATATGTATAAAGTTGTACAGTTTGTATAAAATGTATAGGACCTTCCTTGGTCATGTGATCTACTGTCATGTGATATACCCAGAGTTCCATGGGCACAGGAACCCCAGGCATTAGCAACCAATGGGCTTTAGTCCAGCCCCCTAGTATATAAGGTGCTGAAGTCTCTATTCTCTCTCTCTTATCTCTTGGACTTAAAAGGAAGCACAAAGTCCTGTATACTGCAAATTCATCTCATCTAGGCCAAAGCCTAAAGAAACACAGCCACTTCTAAAACGTGAGTTACAATTATCTCTACAAATCCAGTGACTACTCCTCAGCTAAGGAATATATTAGTAGCACAGTGGCCTGCATAAATATCCTCAAAACTACAAGTCCCAGCAAGCCTGCAAGGTATCCTGTGTCCCGGTTGCCTCTGAAGGAACTGCATAATTGTAAAGACTGTTCCCTAAACATTTCAAGTAAAAGTTCCAGTTTATTCAGAATCCTTGCTGTGGACATTCCTTTATTACAAACCATTTCTGGATTGGTTGACGGCGGTTACCATACCGGAATAAACACATCCTGGCGTCACGAACACTAAGGGGTTAACAACATCTTGCCCCCAGGGTTTATACAACCAGACCCTGTTACATACTGCAACACCCCAGTCACCACATCTCAATGTAGTAGCAGGTAAACTCAGACTTACAAGTGGGTTGAGTTCAGTTCACATTGGGTGAGATATCAAAAAATTACTGTCATTTCTGTTCCAGCGATATTAATCACACCATTTTTTTTCTCCTCACATTTTTAAAGGTCTCTTGTGCTGCTTTTAAAATATTAACCCCTTAAGGACGCAGGGCGTATCCATATGCCCCCATTTCCGAGTCCTTAAGGACTCAGGGCGTATAGGTATGCCCTGCGTTCTTCCAGCTCCTGCCGTTCGCTGGGCATGGACCGGGATGCCTGCTGATATCGTTCAGCAGGCATCCCGGCATATTGCCCAGGAGGGGTCCAGAGGTCCATTCAGATGTGCGATTTGTGGTTATTCCGTGTCAATTGGGTCTCTGGTGACCCGGTGACCCGGAAAAAAAGGGTGAATGGGGCTGTCCGAGACAGCCCCATTCCCCCTTACTCAGCAGGAGTGAGGTGGCATGGGTGACACCTCACGATCACGTGATTGATCGGTCGAAGCAGCAGCAGGATTGGGCCCGGCGGCAGGATACAGTGCGGCGGTCCCGGCGGCAGGATACAGCAGGAGGTGAGGCCTGTTCACCTCCTGATGTTGCTTAGCAACAACTCTCGGCATGCAAAGCCAAAGGGAATGCTGGGAGTTGTAGTTTTGCAACAGCTGGAGTTCCAACTACAACTCCCAGCATGCCCTTTGGTAGTCTGTGCATGCTGGGAGTTGTGGTAATGCAACAGCTGGAGGCACATTTTTTCTATGAAAAAGTGTGCATCTAGTTTTTCATAACTACACCTCCCAACATGCACAGACTACCAAAGGGTATGCTGGGAGTTGTAGCAGTGTGCCTCCAGCTGTTGCAAAACTACAACTCTCAGCATGCCCTTCGGCTGTCAATGCATGCTGATTGTTGCAGTTTTGCAACAGCTGGAGACACATTGGTTGTGAAACAGAGTTTGTTACCTACCTCAGTGTTTTGCAACCAGTGTGCCTCCAGCTGTTGCAAAAATACAACTCCCAGCATGCACTGAGACTGTACATGCTGGGTGTTCTAGTTTTGCAACAGCTGAAGGCACAATGGTTGCGAAACACTGAGTAAAGTAACAAACTCTGTGTTTCCCAACCAATGTGCCTCCAGCTGTTGCATAACTACAACTCCCAGCATATATGGTCTGCCAGTGCATGCTGGGAGTTTTTCCAAATTTTCCATCGCAGCTCAAACTTACTGTAAATCTCCGCCCATGTGAATGTACCATAAAAACACTACACAACCAATGCCGTTACTGAGACATGGTTTAATGAAAGGAATAACTGGGACATATCCATACCAGGGTACTCTTTATACAGAAGAGACAGAGAAGGCAAGAAAGGAGGAGGAGTGGCCCTGTATGTGAAAGATAGCATAAAATCTAACCTAATACAAGTTAGTGAGGAAACCACAGAGTCAGTTTGGGTTACGTTGCAGTTTGGTAACCATGCAGTAACTCGTGTAGGTGTGATATACAGACCACCTGGCCAAGTTAAAGAAGTAGATGATCTACTAGTTGAAAAAATATCTAAAATGACAATGAAAGGAGAAGTTATCATTATGGGAGACTTCAATCTTCCGGATATAAACTGGAAAACCAAAATAGCTGATTCGGCCAGGAGTACAAATATTCTAAATTCCCTACTGGGATTATCTCTACAACAAGTGGTTGAGGAGCCAACGCGGAAGGAGGCCATTTTGGATTTGGTATTCACATATGGGGATTTGGTATATGATGTTATTGTAGGCGAAAGCTCTGGATCTAGTGATCACCAGTCAGTGTGGTTTAATATAAGAACAGTGAAGGAGTCACACCACACAAAAACAAAAGTTTTAGATTTTAGAAAAACAGAATTTTCAAAAATGAAATTAGTCATAAATGAGTCCCTATCAGACTGGAACAAATTACATGGAGTTCAGGAGAAATGGGACTACTTAAAAGACGCTTTATTGAAGGCAACAGAAAATTGCACAAGACTTGTCAGTAAAAGCAGAAAAAGGAAGAGACCACTGTGGTACTCAGCAGAAGTGGCCAAAATCATAAAAAACAAAAAACTAGCATTTAGTAATTATAAAACAACCAGAGCAATGAAGATAGGCAGAAAGAGACCAAGCAAGTTATAAGAACTTCTAAAGCACAGGCAGAAGAAAAACTAGCTCAGTCTGTGAATAAAGGGGATAAGACATTCTTCAGATATATAAATGAAAAAAGGAAATAAAAAAAAGGAATAACTAAATTAAAAACAAAGGAAGGAAGGCATGTAGAAGAGAATAAGGGGCTAGCCGACTGCCTTAAGTGAAGACAAATAAATCACAGGGGCCTGATGGGATACACCCAAAATTATTAAAAGAGTTTAGTGGTGAGCTAGCAAAACCGTTAGCAGATTTATTTAACCAATCAATGGTTAAAGGAGCCGTCCCGGAAGATTGGAAATTAGCAAATGTTGTGCCCATTCACAAGAAAGGTAGTAAGGAGGAATCAAGCAACTATAGGCCAGTAAGTCTGACATCAATAGTGGGGAAATTAATGGAAACCCTACTAAAGGATAAGATTGTGGAACATCTAAAATCCCATGGATTGCAAGATGAAAAACAACATGGGTTGACTTCAGAGAGATCATTTCAAACAAATCTTATAGATTTTTTTGACTGGGTGACTAAACTAATAGATGGCGGAGGGGCAGTAGACATTGCATATCTAAATTTTAGTAAGGTTTTTGACACTGTCCCACATAGAAGACTTATCAATAAACTACAGTCATAGAGCTTGGACTCCAATATTGTTGAGTGGATTAGGCAGTGGCTGAGTAACAGACAACAGAGGGTTGTAGTCAATGGAGAATATTCAGAGCAAGGTCTTGTCACCAGTGGGGACCTCAGGGATCTGTACTGGGACCAATATTGTTTAATATCTTCATTAGCGATATTACAGAAGGTCTCGATGGTAAGGTATGTCTTTTTGCTGATGACACAAAGATATGTAACAGGGTTGATGTTCCTGGAGGGATCCGCCAATTGGAAAAGGATTAAGGCAAACTAGAAGAATGGTCAGAACTCTGGCAACTGAAATTAAATGTGGATAAGTGCAAGATAATGCACCTGGGGCGTAAAAACCCTCAGGCAGAATATAGATTATTTGACACTGCCCTGACCTGAGTATCTGAGGAAATTGATTTAGGGGTAATTATTTCAGAAGACTTAAAGGTAGGTAGACAATGTAAAAGAGCAGCAGGAAACGCTAGCAGAATGTTTGGCTGTATAGGGAGAGGTATAAGCAGTAGAAAGAGAGAAGTGCTCATGCCGCTGTACAGAACACTGGTGAGACCTCAATTGGAGTATTGTGCACAGTACTGGAGGCCGTATCTCCAGAAGGATATAGATACTCTAGAGAGAGTTCAGAGAAGAGCTACTAAACTAGTACATGGATTGCAGAATAAAACTTACAAGGAAAGGTTAACCCCTTAAGGACCAAGGGCGTACAGGTACGCCCTTGGTCCTGCTCTCCTGATATAACGCGGGGTTACACAGTAACCCCGCGTCATATCACGGCGGGCCCAGCGTCATAGTGAAGCCAGGACCCGCCTCTAATAGCGCGCAGCGCCGATCGAGGCGCCGCGCGCTATTAACCCTTTAGCCGCGCGCTCAGAGCTGCATCGCGGCATCCCGAACAGCTGACAGGACAGCGGGAGGGCCCCTACCTGCCTCCTCGCTGTCCGATCGCCGAATGACTGCTCAGTGCCTGAGATCCAGGCCTGAGCAGTCATGCGGCAGAATCGTTGATCACTGGTTTCTTATGAGAAACCAGTGATCAATGATGAAGATCAGTTTGTGCAGTGTTATAGGTCCCTATGGGACCTATAACACTGCAAAAAAAAAAGTGAATAAAGATCATTTAACTCCTCCCCTATTAAAAGTTTGAATCACCCCCCTTTTCCAATAAAAAAAAAAAAAAACACAGTGTAAATAAAAATAAACATATATGGTATCACTGCGTGCGGAAATGTCCGAATTATAAAAATATATCATTAATTAAAACACTCGGTCAATGGCGTGCGCGCAAAAAAATTCCAAAGTCCAAAATAGTGCATTTTTGGTCACTTTTTATATCATTTAAAAATGAATAAAAAGCGATCAATAAGTCCTATCAATGCAAAAAATGGTATCGTTAAAAACTTCAGATCAGGGCGTAAAAAATTAGCCCTCATACTACCCATACACAGAAAAATAAAAAAGTTATAGGGGTCAGAAGATGACAATTTTAAACGTATTAATTTTCCTTCATGTAGTTATGATTTTTTCCAGAAGTCCGACAAAATCAAACCTATATAAGTAGGGTATCATTTTAATCGTATGGACCTACAAAATAAAGATAAGGTGTCATTTTTACCGAAAAATGTACTACGTAGAAACGGAAGCCCCCAAAAGTTACAAAACTGCGTTTTTTTTTTCAATTTTGTCGCACAATGATTTTTTTTTCCGTTTCACCGTAGATTTTTGGGCAAAATGACTGATGTCATTACAAAGTAGAATTGGTGGCGCAAAAAATAAGCCATCATATGGATTTTTAGGTGCAAAATTGAAAGAGTTATGATTTTTTAAAGGCAAGGAGCAAAAAACGAAAATGCAAAAATGGAAAAAACCCCGGTCCTTAAGGGGTTAAAGGACCTTAACATGTATAGTTTGGAAGAAAGAAGAGACAGAGGGGATATGATAGAGACTTTTAAATACATAAAGGGAATCAACAAGGTAAAGGAGGAGAGCATATTTTAAAGAAGAAAAACTACCACAAGAGGACATAGTTTTAAATTAGAGGGGCAAAGGTCTTTGCAGTAATATCAGGAAGTATTACTTTACTGAGAGAGTAGTGGATACATGGAATAGCCTTCCTGCAGAAGTGGTCGCTGCAAATACAGTGAAGGAGTTTAAACATGCATGGGATAAGCATAAGGCTATCCTTCATATAAGATAGGGCCAGGGACTATTCATAGTATTCAGATTATTGGGCAGACTAGATTTCTCCTTAACGTTGCTGCTATTCTTGTGAAACACCTAAAGGGTTAACACACTTTCTGAATGTCAGTTTGAATACTTTGGGGGGTGCAGTTTTTATAATGGGGTCATATATGGGGTATATCTAATAAGAAGACCCCTCAAACGCACTTCAAAACTGAACTGGTCCCTGAAAAAATTTTGTGGAAAATTGGAAAATTGCTGCTGAACTTTGAAGCCCTCTGATGTCTTCCAAAAGCAAAAACATATCAACTTCATGATGCAAATATAAAGTAGACATATTGTATATGGGAATCAATATATCATTTATTAGCAATATCCATTTTCCTTAAAAGCAGAGAGTTTCAAAGTTAGAAAAATGCAAAATTTTCATGAAATTTGGGGATTTTTCACCAAGAATGGATGCAAGTAACGATGAAAATTTACCACTGTGTTAAAGTTGAATATGTCGCGAATAAACAATCTCGGAATCAGAATAATCAGTAAAAGCATCTTAGAGTTATTAATGTATAAAGTGACAGTGGTCAGAATTGCAAAAAAGGGCTGAATCCTTAAATGGGTACTCCGCCCCTACACATCTTATCCCCTATCCAAAGGATAGGGTATAAGATGTCCGATCGCCGGGGTCCCTCTGCTGGGGACCCCCGGGATCGCCGCTGCGGCACCGCACTATTATTACTGCACAGAGCGAGTTCACTCTCTGCGTAATGACGGGTGATACAAGGGACGGAGCAGCGTGACGTCACAGCTCCGCCCCTTGTGACATCACGGCCCACCCCCTTAATGCAAGTCTGTGGCAGGGGGTGTGGCAACCGCCATGCCCCCTCCCATAGACTTGTATTGAGGGGGCAGGTCGTGACGTCACGAGGGGGCGGAGCCGTGACATCACGATGCTCCGTCCCCTGTATCACCCGTCATTACGCGCAGAGCAAACACGCTCTGTGCAGTAACAATAGAGGTGTGGCGCAGCAGAGATCCTGGGGGTCCCCAGCAGTGGGACCCCGGCAATCTTCCATCTTATCCACTATCCTTTGGATAAGGGATAAGATGTCTAGGGGCAGAGTACCCCTTTTAGGTGAAAAAGGGCTCTGTCCTTAAGGGACTAAAATATGTGAGAGTTATTTTTCGCAACCCTTTTTTTTCCGTCAAAATTGCTGAGTTTGTCACCAAATTTTGAATCATGGAAAATTCTGGCGGAGCATCTCATATAATATTCCATGATTACCAGTGCCCATACAAGCAATTACTATAGGAATACAACATGTCCAGGGGTTAAATGTGAGTGCAAGTGCAGTGACCATAAAACATTTATTTATTTATTTTTAGCAGTTTGGGGACAGGGGGGGGGTTAACTTTCGGTTTCCCCATTCTGCCCACCCACAATAGGTGGGTCAGAACGGGGAAACCGTCAGGGACCGTCACCGAAGTCCACTTACCCATCGGTGGCAGCAGCGGGCAGCGATCGGCGGCAGAAGAGGATGGCGGTACGGCTCCCTGGATCCTACGGAAGCTGGTGAGTTGCCTAGCAATATCTGGAGGGCCACAATTTGGAGATCACTGTGCAGTGGTCTCTAAACTGTAGCCCTCCAGATGTTGCAAAACTGCAAATCCCAGCGTGCCCAAACAGCAAACAGCTGTCTTGGCATGCTGGGAGTTGTAGTTGCGTACCTCCAACTGTTGCATAACTGTAGGGTGGGCCATTTATATGGATACACCTTAATAAAATGGGAATGGTTGGTGATATTAACTTCCTGTTTGTGGCACATTAGTATATGTGAGGGGGGAAACTTTTCAAGATGGGTGGTGACCATGGCGGCCGTTTTGAAGTTGGCCATTTTGAATCCAACTTTAGTTTTTTCAATAAGAAGAGGGTTATATGACACATCAAACTTATTGGGAATTTCACAAGAAAAACAATGATGTGCTTGGTTTTAACGTAACTTTATTCTTTCATGAGTTATTTACAAATTTCTGACCACTTACATAGTGTTCAATGTGCTGCCCATTGTGTTGGATTGTCAATGTAACCCTCTTCTCCCACTCTTCACACACTGATAGCAACACCGCAGGAGAAATGCTAGCACAGGCTTCCAGTATCCGTATACACTGCTATATACTACTACATACACCGCAGGAGAAATGCTAGCACAGGCTTCCAGTATCCGTAGTTTCAGGTGCTGCACAACTCGTATCTTCACAGAATAGACAATTGCCTTAAGATGACCCCAAAGATAAAAGTCTAAGGGGGTCAGATCGGGAGACCTTGGGGGCCATTCAACTGGCCCACGACGACCAATCCACTTTCCAGGAAACTTTTCATCTAGGAATGCTCGGACCTGACACCCATAATGTGGTGGTGCACCATCTTGCTAGAAAAAACTCAGGGAACGTGCCAGCTTCAGTGCATAAAGAGGGAAACACATCATCATGTAGCAATTTCGCATATCCAGTGGCCTTGAGGTTTCCATTGATGAAGAATGGCCCCACTATCTTTGTACCCCATATACTACACCATACCATAAATTTTTGTGTTCCAACAGTCTTGCAGGGATCTATGCAATGTGGGTTAGTGTCAGACCAATAGCAGTGGTTTTGATTGTTAAAGGGGTACTCCACCCCTAGACATCTTATAGCGAGATGTCTGATCGCGGGGGTCCCGCCGCTGGGGACCCCCGCAATATAGCATGCGGCACCCACCTTTTTTTCTGCTCGGGAAGCGCTGGAGGGTCTGAGTCCCGACCATGGGAACAGAAGTTTGTGATGTTATGACTCCTCCCTCATGTGACGTCACGCCCCGTCCCCTCAATGCAAGTCTATGGGAAGGGGCGTGAGGCTATCAGGCATCTTATCCCCTATCCTTTGGATAGGGGATAAGATGTCTAGGGGTGGAGTACCCCTTTAACTTCACCATTCACATAAAAGTTTGCCTCATCACTGAACAAATCTTCTGCGTAAACTGAGGGTCCTGTTCCAATATTTGTTTTGCCCATTCTGCAGCACCTGAAACTACGGATACTGGAAGCCTGTGCTAGTATTTCTCCTGCGGTTTTGCTATCAGTGTGTGACGAGTGGGAGAAGAGGGTTGCATTGACAATCCAACACAATGGGCAGCACATTGAACACATTTTAGAAGTGGTCAGAAACTTCTAAATAACTCATGAACATTAAAACCAAGCAAATCATTGTTTTTCTTTTGAAATTCGCAAAAAGTTTGATGTGTCACATGACCCTCTTTCTATTGAAAAAACAAAAGTTGGATTCAAAATGGCCAACTTCAAAATGGCCGCCATGGTCACCACCCATCTTGAAAAGTTTCCCCCCTCACATATACTAATGCGCCACAAACAGGAAGTTAATATCACCAACCATTCCCATTTTATTAAGGTGTATCCATATAAATGGCCCACCCTGTACATCTCCCAGCATGCCCTTTGGCGATCAGTACATGCTGGGAGTTGTAGTTTTGCAACAGCTGGAGGCACAATGGTTGGAAAATACTGAGTTAGGTAACAGAACCTAACTGAAGGTTTTCCAACCAGTGTGCCTCCAGCTGTTGCAAAAGTTCAACTCCCAGCAGGCACGGTCTGTACAGGGTACATTCACACGGGCGAGTTTACAGTGAGTTTTCCGCTTCAATAAAGAAAAATGTATCGTATGGCAGTGTTTCCAAAACGGAGCCTCCACCTGTTGCAAAGCAACGACTCCCAGCATTTCCAGACAGCCAAAGACTGTCCAGGCATGCTGGGAGTTTAGCAACAGCTGGAGGCACCCTGTTTGGGAATCACTGGCGAAGAATACCCCTATGCAATCAATAATTTAGTCCTCAAATGCACATGGCCCAGTCGTATTTCAAGGAAACAGTTTAGGGACACATATGGGGTATTTCCGTTCTCGGGAGAAATTGCACTACAAATTTTGGGGGGCTTTTTCTCCTTTTACCCCTTATGAAAAGGAAAACTTGGGGGCTACACCAGCCTGTTAGTGTAAAAAAATTAAAATTTTTACACTAACATGCTAATGTTTCCCCATACTTTTTATTTTCACAAGCGGTAAAAGGAAAAGCACGTAAATACAACATATGTGGGTGTAAAATGCTCTCAGACGCACAACAAGGCTCAGGAGTGAGAGCCCACCATGACCATTTGAGGCCTAAATTGGTGATTTGCACAGGGGTGGCTGATTTTACAGTGGTTTTGACATAAACGCAAAAAAATAAATACCCACATGTGACCCCATTTTGGAAACTACAACCCGCACAGAACATAAGGGGTATAGTGAGCCTTAACACTAAATAATTTTCATTAAAGTTGGATGGGAAAATGAAAAAAAAAAAATAAATCACTAAAATGCTGGCATTACCCTAAATTTTTCATTTTCATAAGGGAAAATAGGAAAAAAAGCCCCCCAAAATTTGTTCTTCAGATTAAGAACATACCCCATATGTGGATGTGAAGTGCTCTGCGGGTGCACTACAATGCTGAGAAGAGAAGGAGTGCCATAGGGCTTTTGAAGATAAATTTTGTCCGGAATTGAAGGCCACGTGTGTTTACAAAGCCCCCATAGTACCAGAACAATGGACCCCCCCCCCCCCCCCCACATGTAATCCCATTTTGGACACTACACCCCTCATGTAATGTAATAAGGGGGTACAGTGAGCATTTACACCCCACAGGTGTCTGACAGAATTTTGGAACAGTGGTCCTTGAAAATGAAAAATGCATTTTTTCATTTGCACAGCCCACTGTTCCAAAGACCTGTCAAACGCCAGTGGGGTGTAAATGTTCACTGCACCCCTTATTAAATTCTGTGAGGGGTGTAGTTTCCAAAATCGGTTCACATGTGGGGGGTCCACTGTTCTGGCACCACGGGGGCCTTTGTAAACGCACATGGTCCCTGACTCCCATTCCAAACAAATTCTCTCTCCAAAAGCTCAATGGCGCTCCTCCTCTTCTGAGCATTGTAGTGCGCCATCTCCAGAGATCTTGAGACCAGAGAAGTAGATTGTCGATATTACTGATCAGTATTAAAAATCAAAAGATAGCTATTAACAGTTATAATTTAATAATGGGAATAAGTATCTCCTCCAATAAAAAAATTAATTCCCCCTCTTCCCATTTTACAAATAAAAATTTGTAAAAAAAAAAAAAAATTTGTCAACATATTTGGCATAACAATGTCCAGAAAAGTCAGAATTATTAAAATATAGTGTTAATGATTCCATATGGTGAACGGCATAAAACGTAAAAATAAAAAAAGTCCAATGCTGAATTGTGATCACATCCCAGAAAAAAATAAAATAAAAAAAAGTCATCAAAAATCACATGTACGCAAATGTGGTACCGATAAAAACAACAAATCACAGATTAAGTGCCAATACAAGCATAACCATATGAATAAAACATGTCCAGGGGTTAAATGTGAGTGCAGGTGCAGTGAACATGAAAAATTCAGGACAACAGGTTTTCATTTTTGCGCTTAAGTTTTTTCCTCCTCACCTTCTTAAAATCATAACACAGACTCCTATAAGGGCTGTTTTTTTGCGCCACATATTGTACTTTGTAATGACATCAATCATTTCACCACAAAATCTACAGCAAAACGAGAAAAAAAATATTAGTGGGGCAAAATTGAAAAAAAAACAAACACCATTTTGAATTTTTTTTTAGGGACTTCCGATTCTACACAGTGCACTTTTCGGTAAAAATGACACCTTGTTCTTTAGATCCATACAATTAAATTGATATCCAGCTCATTAAGGTTTGATTTTGTTTAACATTAAAAGTTATAACTTTTTGCACCAAAATTAGTACCTTTAAAATTGTCCTCTTCTGACCTCTATGACTTTTTCCGTATGCAGGGATGTATACGGAAAAAAATTAGCCCTCGTACAATTTAAAACGTACTTACAATGTTCAAAAAGTTTGATTTTTTTTTTAAACAGTACAAAAAGAGTAAAGCGTGTACCCAAACATTGACCCACAGTATAAAAAGAACATGTCGGTGTTATCATACACTTCACTGTGTAAAAATAAAAACTATCAAAAGTTGCAAAATTGCCGTTTACTTCTCAATTTCCTGCCGCAAATAATATATATACATTTTTATAGTACCATATATTTTATGTTAAAATTAAAGGTTTCATTACAAAGTACAGTTGGTCGCAAAAGAAACAAACCCTCATATGGGTCTTTAGGTTGAACATTTTAAGATTTATGGCTCTTAGAAGGGGAGGAGGAAAAATTTTAAACATAAAAATGAAACTGTCCTTTGTCCTCAAGACCAAAATGGGCTGTGACTTCTAAAGGGGTTAAAACTGTAATCTTCAAATCCTTTGTAAACCCCCAGTATATAACTGTACATAGTGTAAGTAAAGTACAGTACAGCCATTACAATGGATACACATACACGTGATGTCATCTGCTGTGACATCACACATCAAAGAGACTTTCTCCAGGGTAGAATCCAATCCCTAACACTTATTTCCTCGGTTCGGCGGGTGAACACGTTCTCCTACTAGACCTGCGCTTATTTTGCAAATTGAAGAGAATTTTGTCTATTTAGGCAAAAGGATCCTGTAGGGACGGTGACCATGAAGCTAAGAGGTAGGAATAATGAAAACTTCCAAAATTTCTGTTTAAAAATGGATTTTACATGAATGTATTAGTGTAAAGTTAATATAGTTGTCACGATGCCGGCTGGCAGGTAGTGGATCCTCTGTGCCAGAGAGGGATTGGCGTGGACCGTGCTAGAGGATCGGTTCTAAGTCACTACTGGTTTTCACCAGAGCCCGCCGCAAAGCGGGATGGTCTTGCTGCGGCGGTAGTGACCAGGTCGTATCCCCTAGCAACGGCTCAACCTCTCTGGCTGCTGAAGATAGGCGCGGTACAAGGGAGTAGACAGAAGCAAGGTCGGACGTAGCAGAAGGTCGGGGCAGGCAGCAAGGATCGTAGTCAGGGGCAACGGCAGGAGGTCTGGAACACAGGCTAGGAACACACAAGGAAACGCTTTCACTGGCACTAAGGCAACAAGATCCGGCGAGGGAGTGAAGGGGAAGTGAGGTGATATAGGGAAGTGCACAGGTGTAAACACTAATTGGAACCACTGCGCCAATCAGCGGCGCAGTGGCCCTTTAAATCGCAAAGACCCGGCGCGCGCGCGCCCTAGGGAGCGGGGCCGCGCGCGCCGGGACAGAACTGACGGAGAGCGAGTCAGGTACGGGAGCCGGGGTGCGCATCGCGAGCGGGCGCTACCCGCATCGCGAATCGCATCCCGGCCAGAGGCGGTATCGCAGCGCCCCGGGTCCGTGGAACCGACCGGAGCGCTGCAGTGAGAGGAGTGTAGCGAGCGCTCCGGGGAGGAGCGGGGACCCGGAGCGCTCGGCGTAACAGTACCCCCCCCCCTTGGGTCTCCCCCTCTTCTTGGAGCCTGAGAACCTGAGGACCAGACTTTTGTCCAGGATATTGTCCTCAGGTTCCCAGGACCTCTCTTCTGGACCACAACCCTCCCAATCCACTAAAAAGAAGGTTTTCCCTCTGACCTTTTTAGATGCTAAAATTTCTTTGACGGAGAAGATGTCCGAGGAGCCGGAGACAGGAGTGGGGGGAACAGATTTGGGAGAGAAACGGTTAATGATAAGTGGTTTAAGAAGAGAAACATGAAAGGCATTAGGAATACGAAGAGAAGGAGGAAGAAGAAGTTTGTAAGAGACAGGATTAATCTGGCGCAAAATCTTGAAAGGACCAAGATAGCGTGGTCCCAACTTATAGCTAGGGACACGGAAGCGGACATATTTGGCGGAGAGCCATACCTTGTCTCCAGGGGAAAAAATGGGAGGAGCTCTTCTTTTCTTATCCGCGAATCTCTTCATGCGTGAAGAAGCCTGTAAGAGAGAATTTTGGGTCTCTCTCCATATGATGGAAAGATCACGAGAAATTTCATCCACAGCGGGCAGACCAGAGGGCAAGGGGGTAGGGAGGGGGGGAAGAGGGTGACGGCCGTACACCACGAAAAACGGGGATTTGGAGGAAGATTCAGAGATTCTGAAATTATACGAGAATTCGGCCCAAGGTAGAAGATCTGCCCAGTCATCCTGGCGGGAGGAAACAAAATGTCGTAAATAGTCACCCAAGATCTGGTTAATTCTTTCTACTTGTCCATTGGATTGAGGATGGTATGCAGAAGAAAAATTTAATTTAATCTTGAGTTGTTTACAGAGAGCCCTCCAGAATTTAGACACAAATTGGACGCCTCTATCCGAGACGATCTGCGTAGGCAACCCGTGAAGACGAAAAATGTGTACAAAAAATTGTTTAGCCAACTGAGGCGCTGAAGGAAGACCAGGAAGAGGGATGAAATGTGCCATTTTGGAGAATCGATCAACGACCACCCAAATAACAGTGTTGCCATGGGATGGGGGTAAGTCAGTAATAAAATCCATACCAATCAGAGACCAAGGTTGTTCGGGAACAGGCAGAGGAAGAAGAAAACCAGCGGGCTTCTGGCGAGGAGTCTTATCCCGGGCACAGATAGTGCAGGCTCGCACAAAGTCCACCACATCAGTCTCTAGAGTCGGCCACCAATAGAAGCGAGAGATGAGTTGCACAGATTTCTTGATGCCCGCATGACCTGCGAGATGGGAGGAGTGACCCCATTTGAGGATTCCGAGGCGTTGGCGTGGAGAAACAAAGGTCTTTCCTGGAGGAGTTTGCCTGATGGAGGCTGGAGAAGTGGAAATCAGGCAGTCAGGAGGAATGATGTGTTGAGGAGAGAGTTCAATTTCAGAAGCATCTGAGGAACGAGAGAGAGCATCGGCCCTAATGTTCTTATCAGCAGGCCGAAAGTGAATTTCAAAATTAAATCGGGCAAAGAACAGAGACCACCTGGCCTGACGAGGATTCAGCCGTTGGGCAGACTCGAGGTATGAGAGGTTCTTGTGATCGGTGTAAATAATAACTGGAAATCTTGATCCCTCCAGCAGATGCCTCCATTCCTCAAGTGCTAATTTAATGGCTAGAAGCTCTCGATCCCCGATGGAGTAGTTCCTCTCCGCCGGAGAGAAGGTCCTAGAAAAAAACCCACAAGTAACAGCATGCCCGGAAGAGTTTTTTTGTAGAAGGACAGCTCCAGCTCCCACTGAGGAGGCATCAACCTCCAATAGGAAGGGTTTAGATGGGTCAGGTCTGGAGAGCACGGGAGCCGAAGAGAAGGCAGACTTGAGTCGTTTAAAGGCGTCATCCGCTTGAGGAGGCCAAGACTTGGGATCGGCATTTTTTTTGGTTAAAGCCACAATAGGAGCCACAATGGTAGAAAAATGTGGAATAAATTGCCTGTAATAATTGGCGAACCCCAAAAAACGTTGGATGGCACGGAGTCCGGAGGGGCGTGGCCAATCTAAGACGGCAGAGAGTTTATCTGGATCCATTTGTAGTCCCTGGCCAGAGACCAAGTATCCTAGAAAAGGAAGAGATTGGCATTCAAACAGACATTTCTCAATTTTAGCATAGAGTTGATTGTCACGAAGTCTCTGAAGAACCATACGGACATGCTGGCGGTGTTCTTCTAGATTGGCCGAAAAAATTAGGATATCATCAAGATATACAACAACACAGGAGTATAACAGATCACGAAAAATTTCATTAACAAAGTCTTGGAAGACAGCAGGGGCGTTGCACAGGCCAAAGGGCATGACCAGATACTCAAAGTGTCCATCTCTGGTGTTAAATGCTGTTTTCCACTCATCCCCCTCTCTGATGCGGATGAGGTTATAGGCGCCTCTTAAGTCCAATTTAGTAAAGATGTGGGCACCTTGGAGGCGATCAAAGAGTTCAGAGATGAGGGGTAAGGGGTAGCGGTTCTTAACCGTGATTTTATTAAGTCCGCGGTAGTCAATGCAAGGACGTAGAGAGCCATCTTTTTTGGACACAAAGAAAAATCCGGCTCCGGCAGGAGAGGAGGATTTACGGATAAAGCCCTTTTTTAGATTCTCCTGGACGTATTCAGACATGGCAAGAGTCTCTGGGGCAGAGAGAGGATAAATTCTGCCCCGGGGTGGAGTAGTGCCCGGAAGGAGGTCGATAGGACAATCATAAGGCCTGTGAGGAGGTAGAGTCTCCGCTTGTTTTTTGCAGAAAACATCCGCGAAGTCCATATAGGCCTTAGGGAGACCGGTTACTGGAGGAAGCACAGAGTTACGGCAAGGGTTACTGGGAACCGGTTTTAGACAGTCCTTGGAACAAGAGGGCCCCCAACTCTTGATCTCCCCAGTGGACCAATCCAGGGTTGGGGAATGAAGTTGAAGCCAGGGAAGTCCAAGGAGAATTTCCGAGGTGCAATTGGGGAGGACCAAAAGTTCAATCCTCTCGTGATGAGATCCGATGCTCATTAGAAGGGGCTCCGTGCGGAAACGTATGGAACAGTCCAATCTTTCATTGTTTATACAGTTGATGTAAAGGGGTCTGGTGAGACTGGTCACTGGGATGTTGAACCTGTTGACGAGAGAGGCCAAAATAAAATTTCCTGCAGATCCAGAGTCCAAGAAGGCCACAGAAGAGAAGGAGAAGGCAGAGGCAGACATCCGCACAGGCACAGTAAGACGTGGAGAAGCAGAGTGGACATCAAGGATTGTCTCACCTTTGTGCGGAGTCAGGGTACGTCTTTCCAGGCGGGGAGGGCGGATAGGACAATCCCTCAGGAAGTGTTCGGTACTAGCACAGTACAGGCAGAGGTTCTCCATGCGGCGTCGTGTCCTCTCTTGAGATGTCAGGCGAGACCGGTCGACCTGCATAGCCTCCACGGCGGGAGGCACAGGAACAGATTGCAGGGAACCAGAGGAGAGAGGAGCCGAGGAGAAGAAACGCCTCGTGCGAACAGAGTCCATATCTTGGCGGAGCTCCTGACGCCTTTCGGAAAAACGCATGTCAATGCGAGTGGCTAGGTGAATAAGTTCATGAAGATTAGCAGGCATTTCTCGTGCGGCCAGAACATCTTTAATGTTGCTGGATAGGCCTTTTTTAAAGGTCGCGCAGAGGGCCTCATTGTTCCAGGATAATTCAGAAGCAAGAGTACGGAATTGTACGGCATACTCGCCAACGGAAGAATTACCCTGGACCAGGTTCAACAGGGCAGTCTCAGCAGAAGAGGCTCGGGCAGGTTCCTCAAAGACACTTCGAATTTCCGAGAAGAAGGAGTGTACAGAGGCAGTGACGGGGTCATTGCGGTCCCAGAGCGGTGTGGCCCAAGCCAGGGCTTTACCAGACAGCAGGCTGACTACGAAAGCCACCTTAGACCTTTCAGTGGGGAACTGGTCCGACATCATCTCCAAGTGTAATGAACATTGGGAAAGGAAGCCACGGCAAAACTTAGAGTCCCCATCAAATTTATCCGGCAAGGATAGTCGTAGTCCAGAAGCGGCCACTCGCTGCGGAGGAGGTACAGGAGCTGGCGGAGGAGATGGTTGCTGGAGCTGTGGTAGTAACTGTTGTAGCATAACAGTCAGTTGAGACAGCTGTTGGCCTTGTTGCGCAATCTGTTGTGACTGCTGGGCGACCACCGTGGTGAGGTCAGCGACAACTGGCAGAGGAACTTCAGCGGGATCCATGGCCGGATCTACTGTCACGATGCCGGCTGGCAGGTAGTGGATCCTCTGTGCCAGAGAGGGATTGGCGTGGACCGTGCTAGAGGATCGGTTCTAAGTCACTACTGGTTTTCACCAGAGCCCGCCGCAAAGCGGGATGGTCTTGCTGCGGCGGTAGTGACCAGGTCGTATCCCCTAGCAACGGCTCAACCTCTCTGGCTGCTGAAGATAGGCGCGGTACAAGGGAGTAGACAGAAGCAAGGTCGGACGTAGCAGAAGGTCGGGGCAGGCAGCAAGGATCGTAGTCAGGGGCAACGGCAGGAGGTCTGGAACACAGGCTAGGAACACACAAGGAAACGCTTTCACTGGCACTAAGGCAACAAGATCCGGCGAGGGAGTGAAGGGGAAGTGAGGTGATATAGGGAAGTGCACAGGTGTAAACACTAATTGGAACCACTGCGCCAATCAGCGGCGCAGTGGCCCTTTAAATCGCAAAGACCCGGCGCGCGCGCGCCCTAGGGAGCGGGGCCGCGCGCGCCGGGACAGAACTGACGGAGAGCGAGTCAGGTACGGGAGCCGGGGTGCGCATCGCGAGCGGGCGCTACCCGCATCGCGAATCGCATCCCGGCCAGAGGCGGTATCGCAGCGCCCCGGGTCCGTGGAACCGACCGGAGCGCTGCAGTGAGAGGAGTGTAGCGAGCGCTCCGGGGAGGAGCGGGGACCCGGAGCGCTCGGCGTAACAATAGTAGAGTTCTGAATGCTTGGAGCGGGCGGTGCGGGTCGTGACATCACGGCCACGCCCCCTCAATGTAAGTCTATGGGAGGGGGTGTGGTGTGATGTCACGAGGGGCGTGGCTGTGACGTTACGACCCTGTCACCCAGTGTTCTGAATAAAGGCTAGGTGCTGCACAGAGATCACTGGGGTCCCAGCTGCGGGACCCCGGCGATCAGACATCTTATCCCCTATCCTTTACATAGGGGATAAGATGTCTAGGGGCAGAGTACCCCTTTAAGTCTCTTACAGCAATTGGGTAAAGGTTTACTCCTGTGAGATAAATGATTTTGTGTGAACATACACACAGACATATATATATATATATATATATATATATATACATAAATACATGAATGAATATAGGTCTAATATATTGTATGCTTTTGCTATTTTGCAGATATCCCAGTTCTCTCGGTGCCTGTCGTGTGTCTCATACATTACGTGACGAGTTTCCTTTGGCGGTATACTAACCTATATCATTATAAGGTCACTCCACCATATTATGAGATCCATAAAATACCTGGGAAGAAGATTAAGCACCGTGGTCAGCGAGCAGATGTGGCTATTGACATGGCTTTAGGTGACAATTCAGACCCACATGAATCCAGGCACAGCGATCATGTGACAGTCACCATGGCGGATAACCAGATGGATTTACCAACAACCTCTGAAGATGCCTCGGAGCCCAAAGTGTCTTGGCTGCAGCGGACTTGGCAATATGCTAAAAGCAAACTGAAGTGGTCCAATTATGTATCCAATGTGTGGGTTGGAGCATGGGCCATGGCCAACCGCACACTAACCGGCATGATGACCACATTCAAGATGCCATTTTACTTCCTACATACAAAGCTAAGAAGTATTACAGCAAAGGCCATTGACGATCAATGTGAACCAGTTTAACAAGATGCTGATTGGGTCACACAAGGTCTGCATATGGTTGGGGGTGGGGGTGGGGAGGAGCCCGAAATGCAGCCACCTCCACGTGGTGGGCTCTGGGTCACTTGATACATTAACAAGTGAGCGAGGAGCTGCATAATTCAAGGCACATTTCCCATATTGGACATACAGCTTGTAATAGAGACAGAAGATATTGTCCACATGGAAACAAATTTTGCACATAAGTGGGAAAACAAGCCCCCCTATTGGATGATTAAGGAATCAGAGATCTGTATAAGGGGAGAGGTGGATTCCCAGGAATGGAGGATGACAATATAACTTTAGCATAATATCTCTGGATAAGTGGATATGGTAGAAACAGTATCATAATTTTTATTACTATTATTATTATTAACCCCTTAACTCCTTAAGGACCCAGGGCGTATGGATACACCCTGGTTTTTTTATCGTTAAGTACCCAGGGCGTATACATACGCCCGTGGGAATTCAGGTCCCCGCCGCGCACCGGTTGGGGACTGGACTGGGATGCCTCCTGAAATCATTCAGCAGGCATCCCGTGCAACATGTCGCCAATTCCGGGTCATACGGGTCTATGGTGACCCGGAATATAAGGGGGATATCGGTTGTCCGAGACACCCATGATCCCCCTGAAGGGATAGGAGTGAGGTGGCAGGGGTGCCACCCCTCCTATCCCTACTATTGGTCATCAAGAAGCGACGACCAATAGCAAATTGGGGGCGGGGGGGGTTAACTTTCGGTTTCCCTGTTCTGCCCACCCACAGTAGGCAGGGCAGAATGGGGAAACTGACAGGGACTGCCGCAGAAGTTTAATTACTCATGGGCGGCGGTAGCAGGCGGTGATCAATGGGGGTGATCGGCGGCAGAAGAGGAGAACGACGATGCGGCTCCTTGGATCCTACGGAAGCTGGTGAGTTGCCTGGCAACATCTGGAGGTCTACAGTCTGAGACCACTATACAGTGGTCTCTAAACTGGAGCCCTCCAGAAGTTGCAAAACTACAACTCCTAGCATGCCTACACAGCAGTTTGCTGTCTGGGCATGCTGGGATATGTAGTTTTGCAACATCTGGAGGGCCACAGTTTGGAGATCACTGTACAGCGATCTCTTAAACTGTGACCCTCCAGCTGTTGCAAAACTACAAATCCCAGCATGCCCAAACAGCAAACAGCTGTCTCGGCAAGCTGGGAGTTGTAGTTGCGTACCTCCAGCTGTTGCATAACTACGTCTCCCAGCATGCCCTTCTGCGATCAGTACATGCTGGGAATTGTAGTCTTGCAAAAGCTGGAGGCACACTGTTTGGAAAGTACTGAGTCAGGTCACAGAACCTAACTGAAGGTTTTCCAACCAGTGTGCCTCCAGCTATTGCTAAAGTACATCTACCAGCATGCATGGTCTGTCAGTGCATGCTGGGAGTTGTAGTTTTGAAACAGCTGGAGGTTTAACTCCCCATGTGAATGTACAGGGTACATTCACATGGGCGAGTTTACAGTGAGTTTTCTGCTTCAAGTTTGAGCTGCGGCAAATTTTTCGCCACAGCCCAAACTCCTAGTGGGCAACTCAACGTAAACCTCCGCCAGTGCGAATGTACCCTAAAAACACTACACTACATAATAAAGGGTAAAACACTACATATACACCCCCTTACACTGTCTCCCCCCCCCCCAATAAAAATGAGAAACGTATCGTATGGCCGTGTTTCCAAAACAGATCCTCCAGCTGCTGCAAAACAACAACTCCCAGCATTTCCGGACAGCCGCTCACTGTCCAGGCATGCTGGGAGTTTAGCAACAGCTGGAGGCACCCTGTTTGGAATCACTGGCGTAGAATACCACTATGTCCACTCCTATGCAATCCCTAATGTAGTCCTCAAATGCGCAAGGCGCTGTCTCATTTCGGGGCCCAGTCGTATTTCAAGGAAACAGTTTAGGGCCACATAAGGGGTATTTCCGTACTCTGGAGAAATTGCACTACAAATTTTGGGGGGCTTTTTCTCCTTTTACCCCTTATGAACAGGAAAAGTTGGGGGTTACACCAGCCTGTTAATGTAAAAAAATAAAAATGTTTACACTAGCATGCTGGCGTTGCCCCCTACTTTTTATTTTCACAAGCAAGTAAAGGAAAAAAAGACCCCCAAAATTTGTAACGCAATTTCTCCTGAGCACGGAAATACCCCATATGTGGGCGTAAAATTCTCTGCGGACGCACAGCAGGGCTCAGGAGTGAGAGCACACTATGTACATTTGAGGTCTAATTTGGTGATTTGCACAGGGGTGGCTGATTTTACAGCGGCTCATTTTGGAAACTACACCCCTCACGGAACGTAACAAGGGGTACAGTGAGCCTTAACACCCCACAGGTGTTTGAAAATTTTTCATTAAATTTGGATGGGAAAATGAGAAAAAAAAAACTAAACATAATATGCTGGTGTTAACCTAAATTTTTCATTTTCACAAGGGAAAATATGAAAAAGCCCCCCAAAATTTGTAACCCCATTTCTTCTGAGTAAGAACATACCCCATATGTGGATGTAAAGTGCTCTGCGGGTGAACTACAATGCTCAGAAGAGAAGGAGCACCATTGGGCTTTTGAAGATAAATTTTGTCTGGAATTGAAGGCCACGTGTGTTTACAAAGCCCCCATAGAGCCAGAACAATGGACCCCTCCCACATGTGACCCCATTTTGGAAACTACACCCCTCAAGTAATGTAATAAGGGGTACAGTGAGCATTTACGCCCCACAGGTGTCTGACAGATTTTTGGAACAGTGGTCCTTGAAAATGAAAAATGTAATTTTTCATTTGCACAGCTTACAGTTCCAAAGAGCTGTCAAACGCCAGTGGGGTGTAAATACTGGGTCTTCAATTTTCTCCTTAAACTTACTGCTATTCCTGTTAAACACCTAAAGGGTTAACAAACATTCTGAATATAATTTTGTATACTTTGATGGGTGCAGTTTTTATAATGGGGTAATTTATGGGGTATTTCTAATATGAAGACCCCTCAAATCCACTTCAAATCTGAACTGGTCCCTGAAAAATTCAGATTTTGAAAATTTTGAGAAAAATTTGAAAATTGCTGCTGAACTTTGAAGCCCACTGATGTCTTCCAAAAGTAAAAAAAAAAACATGTCAACTTTATGATGCAAACATGAAGAGATTGTATATGTGAATCAACATATAATTTATTTGATTACAAGGGGATGATGAAGGGGGGTGGGGATGATGAAAAGGGGATGATGACAAGGGGGTGATGAAGGGGGGTTGTGGGATGATGACAAGGGGATGATGAAGGGGGGGGTGATGACAGGCGGTGATGATGAAGGGGGGGGATGATGACAGGCGGTGATGATGAAGGGGGAATGATGACAGGCGGTGATGATGAAGGGGGGATGATGACAGGCGGTGATGATGAAGGGGGGATGATGACAGGCGGTGATGATGAAGGGGGGATGATGACAGGCGGTGATGATGTATTTCCTGGGATTTTGGGGTGAAATTAGGGGCCTCTGCCTATATTCGGGTCGGCTTATACTCGAGTATATACGGTGTGTGTATATATATCACATTTCTTTCAAAGCTGCAAAATTGTGTTCTTTAGTCATTTATTGGTTTTTGCTTATGTGTGCAAAAAAAAAAATGGTATTCAAAAGTGATTTATTGGTTTTTGCTTATGTAAGCCAAATTTATCAACCCCCTGTAGTAGTTTAATAAATGTGTCACACAAAAGCAAAACCAAAAGCAAGAAAAGATGGCAGCCCGGAACCACTATCCCACCGGACGACCTCCACACCGGACAGTCCTGCAGCACCGGACCAGCGGAGTACTGTCCCGCCGAGCGGAGGTGAGTACAGAACTAAAGGGGGTGAGAGGGGGGGCTGGATGATGTTGAAGGCCGCAGTGGTCTTCAACCCTTCGGACCTCCAGAGGTTTCAAAATTACAACTCCCAGCAAGCCCGGACTATACAAAAGGACCCCGACGTCCTAGGGACTCTGGCTATGGGGACCTATAAACAGGTACCGTATAGGATGCGGTACCGGGACACCACACGTGCCTCAAGCTGTTGCATAACTACAACTCCCAGCATGCCCTTTGGCCATCAGTGCATGCTGGGAGTTGTAGTTTTGCCACAGCAAGAAGCACACTGGTGACGAAACACAGTAAGGTAACAGAACCTAACTCAGTGTTTCCCCACCAGTGTGCCTCCAGCTGTTGCAAAACTACAACTCCCAGCATGCACTGACAGACCGTTTATGCTGGGAGTGTTCGTTTTGTAACAGCTGGAGGCACCCTGGTGGGGAAGCACTGAGTTTGTCTGTTCCCTAACACGGTTTTCCTCACCAGTGGGCCTCCAGCTGTGGCAAAACTACAACTCCCAGCATGCACGGTCTGTGAGTCCATGCTGAGAGTTGAAGTTTTGCAACAGCTGGAGGTTTGACCCCCCCCCCCCCCAATGATGTGAACGTACAGGGTATATTCACACAAGCTGGGGTTTACAGTAAGTTTCCCACTACAAATTTGAGCTGCAGAAAATTTTCCACCGCAGCTCAAACTCCCAGCGGGAAACTCACTATGAACCCCCGCCCGTGGGAATATACCCTAAAAACCCTACACTACGCTACCACAAAATAAAGAGTAATACACTACATATACATATACCCTTACACAGTGTACACCCTCCCCCATAAAAATTTAAAACGTCTGGTACGGCACTGTTTGCAAAAAGGAGCCTCCGGCTGTTGCAAAACAACAACTTCCAGCATTGCCGGACAGCCATTGACTGTCCAGGCATGCTGGGAGTTTTGCCACAGCTGGAGGTACCCTGTTTGGGAAACACTGCTGTAGGGTATTTATGGTAGCAGAGTCAATTGTAATGCTTGCATCTGGGTCCTCCCCTATGCAAATCTCTAATTTAGTCCTCAAATGCGCATGGTGCTCTCTCACTTTGGAGCCCTGTCATATTTCAAGGAAACGGTTTAGGGACACATATGGGGTATTTCCGTACTCGGGAGAAATTGTGTTACAAATTTTGGGGGCTTTTTCTAATTTTACCCCTTATGAAATGGAAAAGTTGGGGTCTACACCAGTATGTTTTTTTACACTAACATGCTGGTGTTGTCCCATACTTTTTATTTTCAAAAAAGACCCCCAAAATTTGTACGGAAATACCCCATATGTGGGCGTACAATGCTCTGCGGATGCACAACAAGGCTCAGGAGTGAGAGCGCACTATGTACATTTGAGGCCTAAATTGGTGATTTGCACAGAGGTGGCTGAAAGTTGCAACGGTTCTGACATAAACACACAAAAAAAATACCCACATGTGACCCCATTTTGGAAACTGCATCCCTCATGGAACATAACAAGGGGTATAAAAATCTAATTTTTCACTTTCACGTCCAACTTAAATGCAAACCTGTCAAACACCTGTGAGGTGTTAAGGTTCGCTGTACCCCTTGTTACGTTCCTGGAGGGGTGTCGTTTCCCAAATAGTGTGCCATGTGTTTTTTTTTTTTGCTGTTCTGACACCATGGGGGCTTGCTAAATGCAACATGCCCCCCAAAATCCATTTCAGCAATATTCACCCTCTAAAATCCCACAGTTGCTCTTTCCCTTTTGAGCCATGTTGTGAGCCCACAGAGCACTTTGCGTCAATATATGAGGTATTTCCATACTTCAGAGAAGTTGGGCTACAAATTTTGTGGGACTTTTTCTCCTAAGAACCCTTACAAAAATGTAAAAAAAAATTGGGCCACATGAACATGTTAGTATAAAAAATGGAAATCTTAATTTTTCTCCTCCACTTTGCTGCTGTTCCTGTAAAACACCTAAAGGGTTAACAAACTTTCTTAATGGCATTTGAATACTTTGAGGGGTGCAGTTTCTACAATGGGGTCATTTGTGGTATATTTCTCACAGAAAGGCCCCTCAAATCCACTTCAGACTTAACTGGTCCCTGAAAAATTCTGATTTTTTATTTTTCGTGAAAAGTTTGAAAAAATGCTGCTATACTTTGAAGCCCTCTAATGTCTTAAAAAAATAAAAACATGAAAACTTTACGATGCAAACATAAAGTAGACATATTCGGGGACATTTATCATTGTTGCTTTGGTAATCGAGTTCTGTTGGCATTTTTTTCTTGCTTTTGGTTTTGCTTTTGTGTGACACATTATTAAACTACCACAGGGGGTTGATAAATTTGGCTTACATAAGCAAAAACCAATAAATCACTTTTGAATACCATTTATTTTTTTTTTTTTGCACACATAAGCAAAAACTAATAAATGACTACAGAACACAATTTTGCAGCTTTGAATTTATATATATATATATATATATATATATATATATATATACATACACCGTATATACTCGAGTATAAGCCGACCCGAATATAAGCCGAGGCCCCTAATTTCACCCCAAAATCCCAGGAAAAGTTATTGACTCAAGTATAAGCCTAGGGTGGGAAATACATCATCCCCCCTGTCATCATCCAGACCCCCGTCATTAACACCCCCTTCATCATCACCCTGTCATCATCCCCCCTTCATCATCACCGCCTGTCATCATCCCCCCTTCATCATCACCCTGTCATCATCCCCCCTTCATCATCACCGCCTGTCATCATCCCCCTTCATCATCACCGCCTGTCATCATTCCCCCTTCATCATCACCGCCTGTCATCATCCCCCCCTTCATCATCACCGCCTGTCATCACCCCCCCTTCATCATCCCCTTGTCATCATCCCACACCCCCCTTCATCATCCCCTTGTCATCATCCCACACACCCCCCTTCATCATCCCCTTGTCATCATCCCCACCCCCTTCATCATCCCCTTGTCATCATCCCCTTTTCATAATCCCCACCCCCTTCATCATCCCCTTGTCATAATCCCACACCCCCCCTTCATCATCCCCTTGTCCTCATCCCCTTGTCGTCATCCCCACTCCCTTCATCATCCCCTTGTCATCATCCCCTTGTCATCATCCCCACCCCCTTCATCATCCCCTTGTCATAATCCCACACCCCCAATTGATCATCCCCTTGTCATAATCCCCCCCCTTCATCATCCCCTTGTCATCATCCCACACCCCCCCTTCATGATCCCCTTGTCATCATCCCTTTGTCATCAGCCCCCCCCCACCTTCATCATCACCGCTTGTCAATGTCTGATACAGTGGTCTTCTGCGGACCTCCAGAGGTTTCAAAACTACAACTCCCAGCAAGCCCGGGCAGCCATCGGCTGTCCGGGCTTGCTGGGAGTTGTAGTTTTGAAACCTCTGGAGGTCCGCAGGTTGAAGACCACTGCGGCCTTTAATATCATCTAGCCCCCCCTCTCACCCCCTTTAGTTCTGTACTCACATCCGCTCGGCGGGACGGTGCTCCGCTGGTCCGGTGCTGCAGAACTGTCCGGTGGGGAAGTCCTGCAGCACCGGACCAGCGGAGCACCGTCCCGCCGAGCGGAGGTGAGTACAGAACTAAAGGGGGTGAGAGGGGGGGCTGGATGATGTCGAAGGCCGCAGTGGTCTTCAACCTGCGGACCTCCAGAGGTTTCAAAACTACAACTCCCAGCAAGCCCGGACAGCCGATCCCCTTGTCATCATCCCCTTGTCATCATCTCCACCCCCTTCATCATCCCCTTGTCATCATCCCCTTTTCATAATCCCACACCCCCTTCATCATCCCCTTGTCGTCATCCCCACTCCCTTCATCATCCCCTTGTCATAATCCCACCCCCCCTTCATCATCCCCTTGTCATCATCCCCTTGTCATCATCCCCACCCCTTCATCATCCCCTTGTCATAATCCCACACCCCCCCTTCATCATCCCCTTGTCATCATCCCCTTGTCATCATCCCCACTCCCTTCATCATCCCCTTGTCATAATCCCACACCCCCCCTTCATCATCCCCTTGTCATCATCCCACACACCCCCCCTTTATCATCCCCTTGTCATCATCCCCTTGTCATCATCCCCTTGTCATCAGCCCCCCCCCACCTTCATCATCACCGCTTGTCAATGTCTGATACAGTGGTCTTCTGCGGACCTCCAGAGGTTTCAAAACTACAACTCCCAGCAAGCCCGGGCAGCCATCGGGCTTGCTGGGAGTTGTAGTTTTGAAACCTCTGGAGGTCCGCAGGTTGAAGACCACTGCGGCCTTCAATATCATCTAGCCCCCCCTCTCACCCCCTTTAGTTCTGTACTCACATCCGCTCGGCGGGACGGTGCTCCGCTGGTCCGGTGCTGCAGTACTGTCCGGTGGGGAGGTCGTCCGGTGGGATAGTGGTTCCGGGCTGCCATCTTCACCGGGGGGGCCTCTTCTCCGCGCTTAGGGCCCGAAATAGAGGCGTTGCCTTGACGACAACGCAGACGGACGTTGGTAATGAACGTCCCCCTGCGTTGTCCTCAAGGCAATGTGACTATTCCGGGCCCGAAGAGCGGAGAAGAGGCCCCCACGGTGAAGATGGCAGCCCGGAACCACTATCCCACCGGACGACCTCCCACCGCACAGTCCTGCAGCACCGGACCAGTAGAGCACCGTCCCGCCGAGCGGAGGTGAGTACAGAACTAAAGGGGGTGAGAGGGGGGGCTGGATGATGTCAAAGGCCGCAGTGGTCTTCAACCTGCGGACCTCCAGAGGTTTCAAAACTACAACTCCCAGCACGCCCGGACAGCCGATGGCTGCCCTGGCTTACTGGGAGTTGTAGTTTTGAAACATCTGGAGGTCCGCAGGTTGAAGACCACTGAGGGCGGATAGGTCACTCGAGTATAAGCCGAGGGGGGTGTTTTCAGCACGAAAAATCGTGCTGAAAAACTCGGCTTATACTCGAGTATATACGGTATGTATGTTTTTTTTTCCCTTTTTACCACTTTGTTTTTTTCCTCTAAATGTACTAACTCATTTTTTGTCTTCTCATTTCAGATCCGTGTATCTTGTGGATTACTTTAGATTCAGGGGAGTGCAGTGATTAGCATTTTTTTGGTTTAATGTTAATAAAATGGTTAATGAGGACTTTTGGGGGAGTGTTTTTTTGGAATACATTTTTTTTAAATGTGATGTTTTTTTTTTATTTACTTGGCATGCTTAGTAGTGGAAGCAGTATTATAGACAGAGTCCATTATTAAGCTGAGGCTTAGCATTAGCCCCCAAAACAGCTAGTGCTAAACCCCAATTATTTCCCCGGTACCCACCACCACAGGGGTGCTGGGAGGAGCCGGTACCACCAGGCCCAAAGCCTCAAATATGGCGCTCCTGAGCCTAGGCGGTAACAGGCTGGTGTTATTTAGGCTTGGGAGGGCCAGTAACAATGGTCTTTGCCCACCCTGGTAACATCAGGCTGTTGCTGCTTGGTTGGTATTTGGATAAAAATAGGGGGAACCTTATCTTTGTTTTGCATTAATAATTATAAAAAAAAAAAAAAAAACGCATATGTAATAAAAACAGCAAAAATTCAAAATGAGAGACAGGTGGCCAAAGAAAGCAAAACTAATCCTAAATATTTTTTTAGATATATAAATGCAAAAAAACCAAGGACAGAGCATGTAGGACCCCTTAATAATGATAATGGGGAGGTTGTCACAGGCGATCAAGAGAAGGCGGAGCTACTGAATGGGTTCTTTAGTTCTGTATACACTATGGAAGAAGGAGCTGACATTGGCCAGGTCAGTGCTGGTAACACAACATGTAATGTACTGAACTGGCTTAGTGTAGAGATGGTACAAGGTAAGTTAAGTGATATAAATGTAAGCAAATCCCCAGGACCGGATGGACTACACCCAAGAGTTCTTAGAGAGGTAAGTTCAGTAATATCTGTACCCCTGTTTATGATATTTAGAGATTCTCTGGTGTCTGGTATTGTGCCAAGGGACTGGCGCAAGGCGAATGTGGTGCCAATCTTCAAAAAGGGCTCTAGGTCTTCCCCAGGAAACTATAGACCGGTAAGTTTAACGTGCATTGTGGGTAAATTGTTTGAAGGACTTATAAGGGATTACATACAGGAATACATAGGGGATAATTGTATTATAAGTGATAGCCAGCATGGGTTTACTAAGGATAGAAGTTGTCAAACCAATCTAATTTGCTTTCATGAAGATGTGAGTAGAAGCCTTGACAGAGGAATGGCTGTGGATATAGTGTTTCTGGATTTTGCTAAAGCATTTGATACTGTCCCTCATAGACGTCTGACAGGTAAGTTAAGGTCTTTGGGTTTGGAAATTTTAGTTTGTAACTGGATTGAACACTGGCTCATGGATCGTACCCAGAGAGTGGTGGTCAATGATTCGTACTCTGATTGGTCCCCGGTTATTAGTGGTGTACCCCAAGGTTCAGTACTGGGCCCGCTGTTGTTTAATTTATTTATTAATGATATAGAGGATGGTATTAACAGCTCTGTTTCTATCTTTGCAGATGACACCAAGCTTTGTAGCACAGTACAGTCTATAGAGGATGTGCATAAGTTACAAGATGACTTGGATAGACTAAGTGTCTGGGCATCCACTTGGCAAATGAGGTTCAATGTGGATAAATGTAAAGTTATGCATCTGGGTACTAATAACCTGCATGCGTCGTATGTCTTAGGGGGGATTAAACTGGCAGAGTCACTGGTAGAGAAGGATCTGGGTGTACTTGTAGATCACAGACTACAGAATAGCATGCAATGTCAGGCTGCTGCTTCCAAAGCCGGCAGGATATTGTCATGTATAAAAAGAGGCATGGACTCAAGGGACAGGGACATAATACTCCCCCTTTATAAAGCATTGGTACGGCCTCACCTGGAATATGCTGTTCAGTTTTGGGCACCTGTCCATAAAAGGGACACTGCGGAGTTGGAAAGGGTGCAGAGACGCGCGACTAAACTAATATGGGGCATGGAACATCTTAGCTATGAGGAGCGATTAAAGGAGTTACAATTGTTTAGTCTTGAGAAGAGACGTTTAAGGGGGGATATGATAAACATATATAAGTATATTAATGGCCCATACAAAAAATATGGAGAAAAACTGTTCCAGGTTAAACCCCCCCAAAGGACGAGGGGGCACTCCCTCCGTCTGGAGAAGAAAAGGTTTAGTCTAAAGGGGCGACACGCCTTCTTTACCGTGAGGACTGTGAATTTATGGAACGGTCTACGTCAGGAACTGGTCACAGCTGGAACAATTAACAGCTTTAAAACAGGATTAGATACATTCCTGGAACAAAATAACATTAATGCTTATGAAGAAATATAAAATCTCATCCCTTCCCCAATATCGCGCCACACCCCTACCCCTTAATTCCCTGGTTGAACTTGATGGACATATGTCTTTTTTCGACCGTACTAACTATGTAACTATGTAACTATAGGGTTCCCCCTATTTTTATTTTCAGCCAAATACCAACCAAGCAGCAACAGCCTGATGTTACCAGGGTGGGCGAGGACCATTGTTACTGGCCCTCCCCAGCCTAATTAACGCCAGCCCGTTACCACCTAGGCCCAGGAGCGCCATATTTGATCCTCCGGGCCTATTGGTACCGGCTCTTCCCGGCACCCCTGTGGCGGTGGGTACCGGGGTAATAATTGGAGGTTAGCGCTAGCTGTGTTGGGGGCTAACACTAAGCATAGGCTTAGTAATGGATTCCGTCTATTAGACAGCTTCCACTACTAAGCCTTTCAAGTAATTAAAAAAAAACACGTTTAAAAAAAAATGTATTCCAAAAAACACTCTCATTAACATTAAACAGTTTGGCCTTAAGGACCAGACCGTTTTTTGCACATCTGACCACTGTCACTTTAAACATTAATAACTCTGGAATGCTTTTAGTTATCATTCTGATTCCGAGATTGTTTTTTCGTGACATATTCTACTTTAACATGGTGGTAAATTTTTGTGGTAACTTGCATCCTTTCCTTGTGAAAAATCCTAAAATTTGATGAAAAATTTGAAAATTTTGCATTTTTCTAACTTTGAAGCTCTCTGCTTGAAGCTCTCTGCTTTTTTTTACAAATAATTTTTTTTTTATTCACATATACAATATGTCTACTTTATGTCTGCATCATAAAAGTGACAAGTTTTTACTTTTGGAAGACACCAGAGGGCTTCAAAGTTCAGCAGCAATTTTCCAATTTTTCACAAAATTTTCAAACTCACTATTTTTCAGGGACCAGTTCAGGTTTGAAGTGGATTTGAAGGGTCTTCATATTAGAAATACCCCACAAAAGACCCCATTATAAAAACTGCACCCCCCAAAGTATTCAAAATGACATTCAGTCATCATTTTAACCCTTTAGGTGTTTCACAGGAATAGAAGCAAAGTGAAGGAGAAAATTCACAATCTTCATTTTTTACACTCGCATGTTCTTGTAGACCCAATTTTTGAATTTTTACAAGGGGTAAAAGGAGAAAATGTATACTTATATTTGTAGCCCGATTTCTCTTGAGTAAGCACATACCTCAAATGTCTATGTAAAGTGTTCGGCGGGCACAGTAGAGGGCTCAGAAGGGAAAGAGCGATAAGGGAATTTTGGAGAGTACGTTTTTCTGAAATGGTTTTTGGGGGGCATGTTGCATTTAGGAAGCCCCTATGGTGCCAGAACAGCAAAAAACCCTCACATGGCATACCATTTTGGAAACTAGACCCCTTGAGGAACATAACAAGGAATAAAGTGAGCCTTAATACCCCACAGGTGTTTCACGACTTTTGCATATGTAAAAAAAAAATTATTTTTTTTCACTAAAATGTGTTTCCCCCCAAATTTCACATTTTTCCAAGGGTTAATAGCAGGAAATACCCCCCAATATTTGTAACCCCTTCTCTTCTGAGTATGGAGGTATCCCATAAGTTGACCTGAAGTGCACTATGGGCGAACTACAATGCTCAGAAGAGAAGGAGTCATATTTGGCTTTTTGAGAGCAAATTTTGCTCGGGGGGCATATCGCATTTAGGAAGCCCCTATGGTGCCAGAACAGCAAAAAAAAAAACACATGGCATACCATTTTGGAAACTAGACCCCTTGAGGAATGTAATAAGGAATAAAGTGAGCCTTGTTACCCCACAGGTGTTTCACGACTTTTGCATATGTAAAAAAAAATAAAAACATTTTCCACTAAAATGTGTGTTTCCCCCCAAATTTCACATTTTTGCAAGGGTTAATAGCAGGAAATACCCCCCAATATTTGTAACCCCTTCTCTTCTGAGTATGGAGGTACCCCATAAGTTGACCTGAAGTGCACTATGGGCGAACTACAATGCTCAGAAGAGAAGGAGTCATATTTGGCTTTTTGAGAGCAAATTTTGCTCGGGGGGCATATCGCATTTAGGAAGCCCCTCTGGTGCCAGAACAGCAAAAAAAAAACACATGGCATACCATTTTGGAAACAAAACCCCTTGAGGAACGTAACAAGGGGTACAGTGAGCATTTGCCCCCCACTGGTGTCTGACAGATCTTTGGAACAGTGAGCTGTACAAGTTTTCATTTTCACGGACCACTGTTCCAAAGATCCGTCAGACACCTGTGGGGGGTAAATTCTCACTGCACCCCTCATTACATTCCGTGAGGGGTGTCGTTTCCGAAATGGGGTCACATGTGGGTTTTTTTTTTTTTTGCGTTTGTCAAAACCGCTGTAACAATCAGCCACCCCTGTGCAAATCACCTCAAATGTACATGGTGCGCTCTCCCTTCTGGGCCTTGTTGTGCGCCCCCAGAGCACTTTGCGCTCACATATGGGGTATCTCTGTAGTCGGGAGAAATTGCATTACAAATTTTGGGGGGCTTTTTTCCCTTTTACCTCTTCTGAAAATGTAAAGTATAGGGCAACATCAGCATGTTAGTGTAAAAAATGAAATTTTTTTACACTAACATTGTGGTGTAGACCCCAACATTTCCTTTTCATGAAGGGTTAAAGAAGAAAAAGCCCCCCAAACCTTGTAACCCAATTTCTCCCGTGTACGGCGATACCCCATATGTCGCCCTAAACTGTTGCCTTGAAATACGACAGGGCTCCAAAGTGAGAGCGCCGTGCGCATTTGAGGCCTATATTAGGGATTTGCATAGGGGTGGACATAGGGGTATTCTACGCCAGTGATTCCCAAACAGGGTGCCTCCAGCTTTTGCAAAACTCCCAGCATGCGTGGACAGTCAACGGCTGTCCGGCAATACTGGGAGTTGTTGTTTTTCAACAGCTGGAGGCTCTGCTTTGGAAACAGTGGCGTACCGGACGTTCTTATTGGGGGAGGGGGGCTGTGTAGGGGTATGTGTATATGTAGTGTTTTTAACTTTTTATTTTATTTTGTGTTAGTGTAGTGTAGTGTTTTTAGGGTACAGTCACATGGGCGGGGGATTACAGCGAGTTTCCCGACGCAAAATTTGCTGCATCTCAAGATGCGATAAACCCACTGTAAAAGCCTCGCCCATGTGAATGTACCCTGTACATTCACAGGGGGGGGGTCACCAGCTGTTGCAAAACCCCAACTCCCAGCATGCATGCTGGGAGTTATAGTTTTGCAACAGCTGGAGGCACACAGGTTAGGAAACACTGAGTTAGAAACAGACAATGTTTCCCAACCAGTGTGTCTCCAGTTGTTGCAAAACTACAACTCCCAGCATGCCCAGACAGCTGAAGGGAATGCTGGGAGTTGTAGTTCGGCAACATCTGAAGGGCCAGATGTTGCTGAACTAAAACTTCCAGCATGCCTGGACAGTCAGTGCATACTGGGAGTTGTAGTTTTGCAACAGCTGGAAGAGCACAGATTGGAGACCATTATACAATGGTCTCCAAACTGGGGCCCTCCAGATGTTGCAAAACTACAACTCCCAGCATCCCCAGACAGCCAAAGGCTGTCTAGGCGTGCTGGGAGTTATAGTTTTCAGACTCCTAGAAGCAGCAGTGAAGATCTTCACTGCTGCTTCTGAGGACCATATACTTACCTGCCGGTCCCGTCGCTGCTCGTCCATGGGGCCGGTCCTGCCGCTGCTCCTCGGTCCCGCCAGGTAAGGCCGCCGGTCCCCTGATGTTCCCCCCCTATGCCGCAGGTCCCTGCGAGCCCCCGCAGCCATCGTCCCCCGTTCTGCCCGACTTCCAGGGGCGGGCAGTGCGGGGGATCTGAACTTTCACCCCAGATCACTGTGATTGGTCCACAGGGACCAATCACAGTGATCGCTGACCAGGACCATCAATGGATGGTCCTGGGGGTGAAGCAGAAGTTGTCCCCTGCTGGAAACAGCGGGACTTCTGCCAGTTAACTCGTGCGATGCTGCGCATCGCCGGGTTAACTGAATGTCATTTATAAACGCCGGGATGCGCGAACGCACTGCACAACCCGGCGTTTATATATGACATTCTGCGGGAAGGGGTTAAAAAAGACGCTGGTCATTGAAGCAGTCCACCAAATCCGAAGTAGTCCACAGGATACATGGATCTGAAATGAGGAGAAAAAAAGAAAAATAGGTTAATACATTTATTGTCACCCGTCCGCGCCTGACTACAACTCCCAGCATGCCCTTACAGTAAGAGCATGCTGGGAGTTGTAGGGGGGGGTGACAATCTCCCGCACCACATGACTACAACTCACAGCATGCCCTTACAGTAAGGATATGCTGGGAGTTGTAGTCATGTGGTGCGGGAGATTGTTACCCCCCCCCCACGCACACACTACAACTCCCAGCATATCATTATTATAAGGACATGCTGGGAGTTGTATTTGTGCGGCAGAGGGCAGGTGACAGGCTTGTCACCCACCCCCTACAACTCCCAGCATGCCCTTACAGTAAGGATATGCTGGGAGTTGTAGTGTGTGTGTGTGGGGGGGGGGGGGCGGGGGTAGCCATCTCCCGCACCACATGAATAAAACTCCCAGCATATCCTTACTGTAAGGGCATGCTGGGAGTTTTAGGGGGGCAGGTGAAAAGCCTGTCACCTGCCACACAACTACAACTCCCAGCATGTCCTTACAGTAAGGGCATGTTGGGAGTTGTAGTCATGTGGTGTGGGAGATTGTCACCCCCCCCCCCCTACAACTCCCAGCATGCTCTTACTGTAAGGGCATGCTGGGAGTTGAAGTTGTGCGGCAGGGGGGCAGGTGACAAGCTTGTCACCCCCCCCCCCCCCACAACTCTCCCAGCATGCCCTTCCTGTAAGGACATGCTGGGAGTTGTAGTCGTGCCAGCCAGAGAAGCGGGTGGTAATGCGCTCCGCTCCTTGGCTGCAGTGATCAGAGAATCACTGTAATTTCATATTTCCTGTCGTCACGTGACACGGGACCCAGCGGGAAATTTGAAATTACACCAAACTCTGCGGCGCTGTAGTAAGGAGCCCGGGCTGACATAACACTGCAGCCGCCCGGGACTCCCTCAGCCAGGCAGGGAGATGTGCAGAAGCCGTCCCTGCCATCTCTCGGTGTGTACCGCAGTGCTGAGGGATGACAGGGACGGCACCTACACATCTCCCTGACGGCTGTGGGAGTCCCTTGGGGGGCAGCTGAGTTATGTCAGCCCGGGCTCCTTACCAAGCGCTGCGGAAATAAAAGTTGACGGAGCCCGGGCGGCTGAAGTGAGGTTAGCCCGGGCACCTTACCACGGTGCCGCAGGATATCTTAGGAGCCCGGGAGGGTGCAGACTGATGCCAGCCCATCTCCTTTTAACATCTAGCGGAGCCGCGGAGCTTTTAGTCCCTAATGTAATATCAAATTTCCCGTGATTGGCTGCTCGGTCCTGGCCAATTACGGGACCCAGCGGGAAATATGAAATTACATTAAGGGAAATAGAAACTCTGCTGCGCCAAAGTTTGTTAAAAGGAGCCCAGGCTGGAGTCAGTCTTCAGCCGCCCGGGTTCCTCCGATTCTATCCCCGCTACCCTAATACAATGATGGGGATGGGGACACTGCTTTATATAACCCCCACCCCCCTTGTCTTCCACCCGCCCGCGCCGCACATTGTCCGCCCGCTACAATACTACAACTCCCAGCATGCCCTCACTGTATGGACATGCTGGGAGTTGTAGTCTTGCAACAGGTAGCAGACAGATGGGAGATGTGCAGCGCAGGCGGGTGGGAAACAAGGGGGGGTGTCATTATGTTAGGGTAGCGGGGTTAGAATCAGACAGAGCTGGGCGGCTGCAGAGTGATGCCAGCCCGGGCTCCTTTGTACAGTTGCAATATATTTCCCGCTGGAGCTGTGATCACGGCTGCCAGCGGGAAATATAAAATTTGCTCTCAAAAGCCGTTTTGTGCACCAGCTCCGAGCTGGCTTATATTTATGCAGTTTTTGAGGGCTTGCGACTTTTTATGCGACTTTCGCACTTGATAAATCCCTGACCACTGAAAAGTAAAAAAAAAAATTTACTTTCGTACGCTTTTTTGTAGCTTTTTGCTTACAGCCAAAAGTCGCACAAAAAATTGCTTAAGTGCTAATGCGACTTTTTCTGCGACTTTTGTAAGCAAAAAAAGAGCTCTAAATCCCTTGATAAATGTCCCCCATTGTATTTGTGAATCAATATATAATTTGGAATGTCCATTTTTCTTACAGGCAGAAAAATGCTAAATTTTCAAAATTTTGGGATTTTTCACCAAGAAAAGATGCAAGTAACGACAAAAATTACCACTATGTTAAAGTAGAATATGTCACGAAAAAACAATCTCAGAATCAGAATGAAAAGTAAAATCATTCCAGAGTTATTCATATATAAAGTGACAGTGGTCAGATTTGCAAAAAAGGGCCGTGTTGTTAAGGTGAAAATGAGCTGCATCCTTAAGGGGTTAAAAATCAAAATATAGCTATTAACTGTTACAGTTTAATAAAGGGAATAAGTGCCTCCTCCAATAAAAAAATGAATTCCCCCTCTTTTCCCATTTAACAAAAAAAAATTTTTTTTTTTTTTTTAATAAATCAACATATTTGGTAGAATAGTCTGAATGACTAAAATATAACGTTAATGACTCCATACGGTGAACGACATAAAACATAAAAATAACAAAGTCCAATGCTGAATTGTGATCACATCCCGGAAAAAAAAAAAGGAATAAAAAGTCATCAAAAATCACATATACACAAATGTGGTACCGATGAAAACAACAAATCACAGATTAAGTGCCCATACAAGCATAACCATATGAATAAAACATGTCCAGGGATTAACCCCTTGGGTACGGAGGGTTTTCCCGTTCTTGCACTTTCGTTTTTTCCTCCTTACCTTTTAAAGATCACAACCCCACAAAATCCATATGATGGCTTATTTTTTGCACGTATACCATTGACTGTGCGGTTTAATTAACTATATATTTTTATAATTCCGACATTTCTGCATGCCGCGATACCATATATGTTTATTTACACAGTTTTTGGATTTTTTTTTAAGGAAAAAGGGGGGTGATTCAAGCATTTTTCACTTTTTTTTTCCAATGTTATAGCTCCCATAGGGACCTATAACACTGCACACACTGATCTTTTACATTGATCAATGGTTTCTCATAGGAAACCATTGATCAATGATTCTGCCGCTTGACTGCTCATACCTGGATCTCAGGCACTGAGCAATCATTCGGCGTTCGGACAGTGATCAAGTTGAACGCTGCATCTAAAGGGTTAATAGCGCGCAAAACCACGATCAGTGCTGCTCGCTATTAGCCTCGGCTCCCGGCTGTTGTTAGGGGCCTGGCCCGACCCGCTATGACGCTGGGCCACGGCGTGGCCCCGCATTATAGAAAGGTGGTGGGTGGAGGGCGTATAGGTATGCCCTCCGTCCCCAACAGGTTAAAGGAGATCTTTAGTGCTTATAACTTATACCCCAACCTAAGGATAGGGGATGAGTTATAAATCGCAGGGGGGTCCGAGCACTGGGGCCCCCAGCGATCTCCTGTATGGGGCCGTGGCAATGAACAGGAAAGGGGGCATTCTGTTCCCGCATGACGCGGCAGCCGGCACGCCCTTCCATGACTCCCATAGAAATACATGGAGGGGCGTGCCCGCTGCCGCGTCAAGCGGGGATGGAACGCCCCCTTTCCTGTACATAACTGTGGCCCCGTACAGAAGATGGCGGGGGGCCCGATCGCTCGTACCCCCCCGTGATCTATAACTTATATCCTATCCTTAGGATGGGGGATAAGTTATAAGCACTACAGATCTTCTTTAAATGTGAGTGCAGGTGCAGTGACCATGCCGGCGTATAAGATGACTTGGCGTATAAGACGACCCCCAACTTTGCCGTGCTGGGAGTTGTAGTTTCACAACAGCTGGAGGCACCCTGGTTTTTAGTATACAGTATTAGTTTTTACTTGCTCTGGCCGGCCCCCGCCTGCAGCTACACACAGGAGCCGGCCCGGGCAGATAATCAGAAGTTTTCCTATCCCGGACCTCAATACCCGGCGTATAAGACGACCCCCGGCTTTTCAGAAGAAAATTTGGGGTTAAAAAGTCATCTTATACGCCGGGATATACGGTATTTATATATTTTTAACCCCTTCAGGACAGGTTTTTTCATTTTTGCACTTAGTTTTTTCCTCCTCACCTTCTTAAAATCATAACACTTTCAATTTTCTACATACACAGTCCTATAAGGGCTGTTTTTTTGTGCCACCTATTGTACTTTGTAATGACAACAATCATTTCACCACAAAATCTACGGCAAAACTAGGGGGAAAAAAAAAAACTCCATTCTGATTTTTTTTTTTTTAGGGGGTTCAGATTCTACACAGTGCACTTTTCGGTAAAAATGACACCTTATATATATTCTGTAGATCCATACGATTAAATTGATACACAGCTTATTAAGGTTTGATTTTGTTTTACTTCTGTTAAAAAAAAATTATTACTTTTACACCAAAATTAGTACGTTTAAAATTGTCCTCTTCTGACCTCTATAACTTTTTTTTTATTTTTCCGTATACAGCAAACAATTAGCCCTCATACAGTTTAAAACATACTTATATTGTTCAAAAAGTTAGATTTTTTTTTGAAGCAGTACAAAAAGAGTAAAGCGTTTACCCAAGCATTGACCCGCAGTATAAAAAGAACATGTCAGTGAATAAAAACGAAAACCCTCAAAAGTTGCCAAATTGTGGTTTTCTTTTCAATTTCCAGCCGTAAATAATATATATACATTTTTTTATAGTACCGTACATTTTATGTTACCGTACATTACAAAGTACAGTTGGTCGCAAAATAAACAACAACTCATATTGGTCTTTGGGTGGAAAATTAAAAGATTTATGGCTCTTAGAAGGGGAGGAGGAAAAAATGAAAATGTAAAAATGAAAATGTCCTTTGTCCTCAAGACCAAAAAGGGCTGTGACCCTGAAGGGGTTAAAACTGTAATCGTCAAATCCTTTGTAAACCCCCAGTATAACTGTACATAGTGTAAGTAAAGTACAGTACAGCCATTACAATGGATACACATACACGTGATGTCATCTGCTGTGACATCACACATCAAAGAGACTTTCTCCAGGGTAGAATCCAATCCCTAACACTTATTTCCTCGGTTCGGCGGGTGAACACGTTCTCCTACTAGACCTGCGCTTATTTTGCAAATTGAAGAGAATTTTGTCTATTTAGGCAAAAGGATCCTGTAGGGACGGTGACCATGAAGCTAAGAGGTAGGAATAATGAAAACTTCCAAAATTTCAGTTTATAAATGGATTTAACATGAATGTATTAGTGTAAAGTTAATATAGTAGAGTTCTGAACGCTTGGAGCGGGTGGTGGGGGTCATGACATCACAGCCACGCCCCCTCAATGTAAGTCTATGGGAGGGGGTGTGGCATGATGTCACGAGGGGCGTGGCTGTGACGTTACGACCCTGTCACCCAGTGTTCTGAATAAAGGCTAGGTGCTGCACAGAGATCACTGGGGTCCCAGCTGCGGGACCCCGGCGATCAGACATCTTATCCCCTATCCTTTACATAGGGGATAAGATGTCTAGGGGCAGAGTACCCCTTTAAGTTTCTTACAGCAATTGGGTAAAGGTTTACTCCTGTGAGATAAATGATTTTGTGTGAACACACACATATCTATATATATATATATATATATACATAAATAAATGAATGAATATAGGTCTAATATATTGTATACTTTTGCTATTTTGCAGATATCCCAGTTCTCTCTGTGCCTGTCGTGTGTCTCATACATTACGTGACGAGTTTCCTTTGGCGGTATACTAACCTATATCATTATAAGGTCACTCCACCATATTATGAGATCCATAAAATACCTGGGAAGAAGATTAAGCACCGTGGTCAGCGAGCAGATGTGGCTATTGACATGGCTTTAGGTGACAATTCAGACCCACATGAATCCAGGCACAGCGATCATGTGACAGTCACCATGGCGGATAACCAGATGGATTTACCAACAACCTCTGAAGATGCCTCGGAGCCCAAAGTGTCTTGGCTGCAGCGGACTTGGCAATATGCTAAAAGCAAACTGAAGTGGTCCAATTATGTATCCAATGTGTGGGTTGGAGCATGGGCCATGGCCAAATGGACAGTAACCGGCATGATGACCACATTCAAGATGCCATTTTACTTCCTACATACACAGCTAAGAAGTATTACAGCAAAGGCCATTGACGATCAATGTGAACCAGTTTAACAAGATGCTGATTGGGTCACACAAGGTCTGCATATGGTTGGGGGTGGGGGTGGGGAGGAGCCCGAAATGCAGCCACCTCCACGTGGTGGGCTCTGGGTCACTTGATACATTAACAAGTGAGCGAGGAGCTGCATAATTCAAGGCACATTTCCCATATTGGACATACAGCTTGTAATAGAGACAGAAGATATTGTCCACATGGATTTTGCACATAAGTGGGAAAACAAGCCCCCCTATTGGATGATTAAGGAATCAGAGATCTGTAGAAGGGGAGAGGTGGATTCCCAGGAATGGAGGATGACAATATAACTTTAGCAGAATATCTCTGGATAAGTGGATATGGTAGAAACAGTATCATAATTTTTATTACTATTATTATTATTAACCCCTTAACTCCTTAAGGACCCAGGGCGTATGGATACACCCTGGGTTTTTGATCGTTAAGTACCCAGGGCGTATACATACGCCCATGGGAATTTAAGTCCCCGCCGCGCACCGGTTGGGGACTGAACCGGGATGCCTGCTGAAATCATTCAGCAGGCATCCCATGCAACATGTCGCCAATTCTGGGTCATACGGGTCTATGGTGACTCGGAATATAAGGGGGATATCGGTTGTCCGAGACATCCACGATCCCCCTGAAGGGATAGGAGTGAGGTGGCAGGGGTGCCACCCCTCCTATCCCTACTATTGGTCATCAAGAAGCGACAACCAATAGCAAATCGGGGGCGGGGGGTTAACTTTTGGTTTCCCTGTTCTGCCCACCCACAGTAGGCTGGGCAGAATGGGGAAACTGACAGGGACCGCCGCCGAAGTTTAATTACTCATGGGCGGCGGTAGCAGGCGGCAATCGATGGGGGTGATCGGCGGCAGAAGAGGAGAACGACGATGCGGCTCCTTGGATCCTACGGAAGCTGGTGAGTTGCCTGGCAACATCTGGAGGTCTACAGTCTGAGACCACTATACAGTGGTCTCTAAACTGGAGCCCTCCAGATGTTGCAAAACTATAACTCCTAGCATGCCTACACAGCAGTTTGCTGTCTGGGCATGCTGGGATATCTAGTTTTGCAACATCTGGAGGGCCTCAGTTTGGAGATCACTGTACAGCGATCTCTTAAACTGTGACCCTCCAGCTGTTGCAAAACTACAAATCCCAGCATGCCCTTTGGTGATCAGTACATGCTGGGAATCGTAGTTTTGCAAAAGCTGGAGGCACACTGTTTGGAAAGTACTGAGTCAGGTCACAGAACCTAACTGAAGATTTTCCAACCAGTGTGCCTCCAGCTATTGCTAAAGTACATCTCCCAGCATGCATGGTCTGTCAGTGCATGCTGGGAGTTGTAGTTTTGAAACAGCTGGAGGTTTGCCTCTCCATGTGAATGTACAGGGTACATTCACATGGGCGAGTTTACAGTGAATTTTCTGCTTCAAGTTTGAGCTGCGGCAAATTTTTCGCCACAGCCCAAACTCCTAGTGGGAAACTCAACGAAAACCTCCGCCAGTGCGAATGTACCCCAAAAACACTACACTACATAATAAAGGGTAAAACACTACATATACACCCCTTACACTGTCCCCCTCCCCCCAATAAAAATGAGAAACTTATCGTATGGCCGTGTTTCCAAAACAGAGCCTCCAGCTGCTGCAAAACAACAACTCCCAGCATTTCCGGACAGCCACTGACTGTCCAGGCATGTTGGGAGTTTAGCAACAGCTGGAGGCACCCTGTTTGGAATCACTGGCGTGGGGGTCTTTTTCTCCTCTTACCCCTTATGAATAGGAAAAGTTGGGGGTTACACTAGCCTGTTAGTGTAAAAAAAAAAAAAAAAAATGTTTACACGAACCTGCTGGTGTTGCCCCCTACTTTTTATTTTCACAAGCAGTAAAAGGAAAAAAAGACCCCCAAAATTTGTAACGCAATTTCTCCTGAGCACGGAAATACCCCATATGTGGCCGTAAAATTTTCTGCGGACGCACAGCAGGGCTCAGGAGTGAGAGCGCACTATGTACATTTGAGGTCTAATTTGGTGATTTGCACAGGGGTGGCTGATTTTACAGCGGCTCATTTTGGAAACTACACCCCTCACGGAACGTAACAAGGGGTACAGTGAGCCTTAACACCCCACAGGTGTTTGAAAATTTTTCATTAAATTTGGATGGGAAAATGAGAAAAAAAAAACTAAACATAATATGCTGGTGTTAACCTAAATTTTTCATTTTCACAAGGGAAAATATGAAAAAGCCCCCCAAAATTTGTAACCCCATTTCTTCTGAGTAAGAACATACCCCATATGTGGATGTAAAGTGCTCTGCGGGTGAACTACAATGCTCAGAAGAGAAGGAGCACCATTGGGCTTTTTAAAGATAAATTTTGTCCGGAATTGAAGGCCACGTGTGTTTACAAAGCCCCCACATGTGACCCTATTTTGGAAACTACACCCCTCACATAATGTAATAAGGGGTACAGTGAGCATTTACGCCCCACAGGTGTCTGACAGATTTTTGGAACAGTGGTCCTTGAAAATGAAAATTGTAATTTTTCATTTGCACAGCCTACTGTTCCAAAGATCTGTCAAACGCCAGTGGGGTGTAAATACTGGGTCTTCAATTTTCTCCTTAAACTTACAGCTATTCCTGTGAAACACCTAAAGGGTTAACAAACATTCTGAATATAATTTTGTACACTTTGATGGGTGCAATTTTTATAATGGGGTAATTTATGGGGTATTTCTAATATGAAGACCCCTCAAATCCACTTCAAATCTGAACTGGTCCCTGAAAAATTCAGATTTTGAAAATTTTGAGAAAAATTTGAAAATTGCTGCTGAACTTTGAAGCCCACTGATGTCTTCCAAAAGTAAAAAAAAAAAACATGTCAACTTTATGATGCAAACATGAAGAGATTGTATATGTGAATCAACATATAATTTATTTGGTATGTCTATTTTCCTCACAAGCAGAGAGCTTCAAGGTTAAAAAAAAAGCAACATTTTCAAATTTTGGAATTTTTTACCAAGAAATGATGCAAGTATTGACGAAAACTTACCACTATGATAAAGTAGAATATGTCACGAAAAAACTATCTCGGAATCAACTTCATAAGTAAAAGCATTCCAGAGTTAGTAATGCTTAAAGTGACAGTGGTCAGATGTGCAAAAAATGCTCTGGTCCCATCCACCGTCCTCAGAAATAAAAAAAAGTATTAAAAACATACTATGCCGCACCATGAATATCCGTACTCTGGGGGCTTTTTTGCTCAATTTTGAGCCCACATTTTGTGACGTTGTCAGACCAGAGAAGTAGATTGTCGATATTACCGATCAGTATTAATTGATCGTCCTAATCAGCGAGTACTTGCCGCGTTAGATGAGCCGGCTCGTCCTGAAGCTAAACTGTCACAGCATGTAAACATGGAAACATGCTGTGACATTGAAGTGACTTCAGCTTTCATAGACAGCTGATCATCACAGACATCGTCCGCGGGTCTCCCCATGGCTGGCCTGGCCCCCTGATTGTTGTGATTGGTCAATCAATCCAGATTGACCAATCACAGCAGAGGCAGTTGAAAAAAACTGCCTTTCACAGCTCCGATCTCCTCAGTGTAGGGAGATCTGTGAGGAGATTGGAGCTGTGTGAGCTCTGTGTGAAATAAAACATCAAACAGACCCCTATAACCCCCCCATACCCATCCTAGTGCTCCTGTCTAGGGGACATCAGCTGTCTTGGATATCTGATTGTCACCATGCAGTGATTTCTGTAAACTGTGAGCCTCCTTATGTTGCTAAACTACAACTCCCAGCATGCCCAGACAGCTGTTGGCTGTCAGGGCATGCTGGGATTTGTAGTTTTGCAACATCTGGAGGGCCACACTTTGGAGATCACTGTGCAATGATCTCTAAACTGAGGCCCTCCAGATGTTGCAAAACTACAACTCCCAGCATGCACGAACAGCAAACTGCTGACTTGTCATGCTGGAAGTTATAGTTGCGTGTGTGGTAAGTCTCAGGGGTAGGGGTAGTACAGTCAGAGATTTGCTTTGGTATATCAGGGGTTAATGTTAACCCTATAGTTGGTGACGCCAGGCTGAGGGCTTGTATGTTGAGATGACTCTCCGGCCTATCGCCGCCCTTCCCAGTAACGATAGGTGCATAAGAATAAAGACTGAAGGTCCACAGAGTCCTAGGGACTCTGGCTATGGGGACCTAAAAACAGGTACCGTATAGGATGCGGTACCGGGACACCACACGCAGTGGCGTCTCCAGCTTTCAAATTTTGGGGGGGCACACTGGGGGCCAGGACAAAAGTAGGGGGGGCAATTATAACAACACCACATTTATACATTGCACGTGCAAATTATATCCAAGCCAAGGGCAGCATCGGGGGACCATGAAGATCTCATTGACTTTAAAGGCAGCTTCAGCAGGTGTCTACGTGGAGAAGAAGTGACATGTCACTTATTTTTTGGCCAGTTCCCTGTCAAACATTAACATAAGTAATATATGTGTAGATAGAAGCGTGCTGGCACTACCTGTATTGTGTGGTTCACAAAAAATACGTTGGTCCTATAATCCGGACTCTAAAGTATCAGACAGCACAGGCTTGTAATATGGTGGTGCTCACGTAATATAGGTAAAGACAGTTCATCCAATCACAATGATGTAGAAAAATTACAGGCAGCTCACCAATCTTTTGCAAGACTTCATGCTTAAGGGTGCATTCCCACGTGGTGTATTTTGCTGCGTATTTGCTGCGTATTTGGTGCTGCGTATTTTCCTACCCATTGACTTCAACAGGGAAAATAAAATACGCAGCAGCAAATACGCCGTGTGGGAACGTACCCTTAATTCCAGGGTGTGCAGGCAAAGCGGCTCCATGACGCACCGGTGAGCTAGACGCTAGTGCGAACAATGACCTGTATACTGAGACTAATATTACAAATAATATCAGTATACAAGGAGGAATATTATCACCATACATATTACCATCATACTGTAACTGACCAAATCCTGTATACTGAGACCAATATTACCAATAATACCAGCATACAGGGAGGAAATATTGTCATCATACATATTATGGTCATACTGTTACTGACACCAATATTACTGATAATACCAGTACAAAAAAATAAAAATGGTCAGCATCTCCAGACAAAAGGTGCTTACTGTTAGTTGTGAGCGTTACTAGCAAGAAACAAATGATACTGCCACACCATGACCACGACTACCATTGTGACTGACTAATGACCGACTAACACCAATTGACACTGTATAAAATTCATTTTACAAATACCAATACTCCCACATACACTGGCCTTATAGTGGTAGATACCAGCTGTACACATCACAGTATGTATTATCCCTGTACTGTGACATCACTGTGTATATCATCCCTGTACTGTGACATCACTGTGTGTATTATCCCTGTACTGTGACATCACAGTGTGTATTATCCCTGTACTGTGACATCACTGTGTATTATCCCTGTACTGTGACATCACTGTGTATTATCCATGTGCTGTGACATCACTGTGTGTATTATCCCTGTACTGTGACATCACTGTGTATTATCCCTGTACTGTGACATCACTGTGTGTATTATCCCTGTACTGTGACATCACAGTGTGTATTATCCCTGTACTGTGACATCACTGTGTATTATCCATGTGCTGTGACATCACTGTGTATATTATCCCTGTACTATGACATCACTGTGTATTATCCCTGTACTGTGACATCACTGTATGTATTATCCCTGTACTGTGACATCACTGTGTATTATCCCTGTACTGTGACATCACTGTGTATTATCCATGTGCTGTGACATCACTGTGTGTATTATCCCTGTACTGTGACATCACTGTGTATTATCCCTGTACTGTGACATCACTGTGTGTATTATCCCTGTACTGTGACATCACAGTGTGTATTATCCCTGTACTGTGACATCACTGTGTATTATCCATGTGCTGTGACATCACCGTGTATTATCCCTGTACTGTGACATCACTGTATGTATTATCCCTGTACTGTGACATCACTGTGTATTATCCCTGTACTGTGACATCACTGTATGTATTATCCCTGTACTGTGACATCACTGTGTGTATTATCTAGGGATTGACCGATATCGTTTTTTTTAGGGCCGATACCGATAATCGGTGCAGGTTAGGGCCGATAGCCGATAACTTATACCGATATTCCGGTATAAGTTATCGGCTATTTAACCCCCTGCGACATTGCTGCAGATCATTGATTTAAAGCGGGCGCTTTAAATCAATGATCTGCAGTGGCTTTTGCGGGGCCGCTGCCATAGGCCGCCGCCACAACCCGCTTCTCTCCCCCTACCTGTCAGGGTGGTCCGGGCCATCCATCCTTCCTTCCTGTAGTGTCCGGGGGCGTTCCGGGTGAAGAGTGAACCGGTCCGGGCTGTCCTTCTCCGGCGGTCATCTTCTCCACTCCGGGCAGGCTCCGGCCTAGTACGCTGCATAGACGCCGCTGCGCAGTGACGCCCGTGTGCAGCGACACACCTGACGTCACGGCGTAGCTGCGTCTATGCAGTGTACTAGGCCGGAGCCTGCCCGGAGTGGAGAAGATGACCGCCGGAGAAGAAGGACAGCCCGGACCGGTTCACTCTTCACCCGGAATGCCCCCGGACACTACAGGAAGGAAGGATGGATGGCCCGGACCACCCCCATTACGGGTAAGTTTAATTTTTTTATTGACTCAGAGGGTGGGGGAGGGGCCCGACCGGTATAGCGGTATGGGCAAAAATCCATACCGGTATACCGCCCAGCATCACGGTGGGGGGGTGCGACGCGGTGGGTCGGGGGTGCGGTGCGGCGCGTCGAGGGGGTGGCAGTCGCGGTGCGGGGGGCGGGGAATTATCGGCTTATCGGCAAGGTAATTGCCGATACCGATAATGCCCAAAATCGTGATTATCGGCCGATAATATCGGCCATACCGATAATCGGTCGATCCTTAGTATTATCCCTGTACTGTGACATCACTGTGTGTATTATCCCTGTACTGTGACATCACTGTGTGTATTATCCCTGTACTGTGACATCACTGTGTGTATTATCCCTGTACTGTGATATCACTGTGTATTATCCCTGTACTGTGACATCACTGTGTATTATCCCTGTACTGTGACATCACTGTGTGTATTATCCCTGTGCTGTGACATCAATGTGTGTATTATCCCTGTACTGTGACATCACTGTGTGTATTATCCCTGTACTGTGACATCACTGTGTGCATTATCCCTGTACTGTGACATCACTGTGTGTATTATCCCTGTACTGTGACATCACTGTGTGTATTATCCCTGTACTGTGACATCACTGTGTGTATTATCCCTGTACTGTGATATCACTGTGTATTATCCCTGTACTGTGACATCACTGTGTGTATTATCCCTGTACTATGACATCACTTTGTGTATTATCCCTGTACTGTGACATCACTGTGTGTATTATCCCTGTACTGTGACATCACTGTGTGTATTATCCCTGTACTGTGACATCACTGTGTCTATTATCCCTGTACTGTGATATCACTGTGTATTATCCCTGTACTGTGACATCACTGTGTGTATTATCCCTGTACTGTGACATCACTGTGTATATTATCTCTGTACTGTGACATCACTGTGTGTATTATCCCTGTACTGTGACATCACTGTGTGTATTATCCCTGTACTGTGACATCACTGTGTGTATTATCTCTGAACTATAACATCACTGTGTGTTATCTCTATACTGCAACATCACTGTTGATACTTACACTGCACTGTGACATCACTGTATTTATTAAGCCTGTATACCCTAATGTCACTGTACATATTTACCTTGCACTGCGAGTGACAATACAGGGTAAATATGCACAGTGACATCACAGTTTAGAGTTAATATAAACAGTAATGTCTCTGTACAGGGACAATAAACAGTTTTGCCACTACAGGGTTAATAAACGCAGTGTTGTCACAGTAGAGGGTAACTATACAGTGATGTCATTGTACCGGGAAAATATACACAGTGAAGTCAGCGTTCAAGAATAATAAACTGTGATGTCACTACAGGGTTGTTATACACAGTGACATCAAATTACAGGATGAAGCACAGTGATGTCACAGTTTATTATGAAGCACGGTAATGTCACAGTTTATTATGAAGCACGGTGATGTCACAGTTTATTATGAAGCACGGTGATGTCACAGTTTATTATGAAGCACGGTGATGTCACAGTTTATTATGAAGCACGGTGATGTCACAGTTTATTATGAAGCACGGTGATGTCACAGTTTATTATGAAGCACAGTGATGTCACAGTTTATTATGAAGCACGGTGATGTCACAGTTTATTATGAAGCACGGTGATGTCACAGTTTATTATGAAGCACGGTAATGTCACAGTTTATTATGAAGCACGGTGATGTCACAGTTTATTATGAAGCACAGTGATGTCACAGTTTATTATGAAGCACGGTGATGTCACAGTTTATTATGAAGCACGGTGATGTCACAGTTTATTATGAAGCACGGTGATGTCACAGTTTATTATGAAGCACGGTGATGTCACAGATTATTATGAAGCACGGTGATGTCACAGATTATTATGAAGCACGGTGATGTCACAGTTTATTATGAAGCACGGTGATGTCACAGTTTATTATGAAGCACGGTGATGTCACAGTTTATTATGAAGCACGGTGATGTCACAGTTTATTATGAAGCACGGTGATGTCACAGATTATTATGAAGCACGGTGATGTCACAGTTTATTATGAAGCACGGTGATGTCACAGATTATTATGAAGCACGGTGATGTCACAGATTATTATGAAGCACGGTGATGTCACAGTTTATTATGAAGCACGGTGATGTCACAGATTATTATGAAGCACAGTGATGTCACAGTTTATTATGAAGCACGGTGATGTCACAGATTATTATGAAGCACAGTGATGTCACAGTTTATTATGAAGCACGGTGATGTCACAGAGACTAAAGAATGTACGTATGATAAAGATGGCGGGATGCTATTGGAACGTCACACATACATGGGGGAAGAAAACACTTGGATAATGTAGATTAATAGATAGATTTGAGATATATAGATATGAGATAGATAGATAGATAAGTGTATCCCAATCAGGGGGCCTCTAGCTATTCCAAAACGACAACTCCCAGCATGTCTTTGGCTGTATGGGCATACTGGGAGTTGTAGTTTTGCAACAGCTGGAGGCCTCCTGGTTGGGAAACACTGATCTATCTATCTATCTATCTATCTATCAATCATCTATCTATCTATCTATCTATCCAGACAAAGAATAAGTCAGCCAGCACTTTAGTTGATACCAAACTATTATATGGACCTGGCCTACAGGTGCACGCTACTAGGCTAGATATACAGCAACAGAAGAATGCAGCAGCACACTGCCAGCACAAGGATATAGGTGAAACATGAACATGCAGATAAAACCTGTAGAGCTATACAGCTATGGTGTAATAGATGCAAATGTGAAACTATGAGATAGTGAGGCACTTAGCTCGCAAATAGCTGTATAGCTCTCCATGTTTTAACTGCATGTTCATGTTTCACCTATATCCTTGTGCTGGCAGTGTGCTGCTGCATTCTTCTGTTGCTGTATATCTAGCCTAGTAGCGTGCACCTGTAGGCCAGGTCCATATAATAGTTTGGTATCAACTAAAGTGCTGGCTGACTTATTCTTTGTCTGTATTGCACATACGGGGGAGTGGCTACCTCCATGTTGGCCTTGCACCCCACCCACCTCTATCAGGTGTGTATATAAGGTGTCTTGGATGTTCCAGACCCTGCCATGCTTACTGAACTGTTCACACAGAGGCATATTCACAGTGTAGGGTCCGTCCCAAGGAGGCCACCTTATCGCGGTGGGACGGTCCAAGCTATTTGACCGCCGGCGGAGACAAATTTGCGGGCTAAGTGCCTCACTATTTCATCGTTTCACATTTGCATCTATTACACCATAGCTGTATAGCTCTGCATGTTTTATCTGCATGTTCATGTTTCACCTATATCCTTGTGCTGGCAGTGTGCTGCTGCATTCTTCTTTTGCTGTATATCTATCTATCCATCTATCTCCTATCTATCTATCGCTCCATCTCTCTATATCCATCTTTCTATTTATCTATCTATCTATCTTTCTATTTATCTATCTATCTTTCTCATATCTATCTCATATAGATGAGAGATAGATGAGATATAGATAGATAGATGAAAGATAGATAGATATGAGAGATAGATAGATAGATGAAATATAGATAGATAGATACATAAATAGATGGATATATAGATAGATATGAGATAGATAGAAAGATACATAAATAGATGATAGATAGATAGATAGATACTATCTCTTTCTATCTATCTATCTAAAACAAATAAAAACGGCACAAACAAAATCCAGAGATTAGAGAGAAGTCGGGGTGCCCGCATACTTGGAACCTGGGTCCACTGGTTCTTCAATCCAGACAAAGAACAATGGGGGAGATTTATCAAAACCTGTCCAGAGGAAAAGTTGCCCAGTTGCCCATAGCAACCAATCAGCTCACTTCTTTCATTTTTGAAAAGGCCTCTGAAAAATGAAAGAAGTGATCTGATTGGTTGCTATGGGCAACTGGGCAACTTTTCCTTTGCACAGCTTTTGATAAATCTCCCCCAATATGATGCAGCATAGTCTATGCACATGATGGAATAAACCACCATTTTCTGCAAACCTGTGGCGTGCTGCATCATATTGTTCTTTATCTATCTATCTATCTATCTATCTCCTATCTATCTATATCATACCCATCTATCTATATCATATCCATCTATCTCCTATCTATCTATATCATATCTATCTATCATCTATCTATCATCTATTTATCTATCTTTCTATCTATCTCATATCTATCTATATATCCATCTATTTATGTATCTATCTATCTATATATCATCTATCTATCTCTCATATCTATCTATCTTTCATCTATCTCTCATCTATCTGAGATAGATATGAGATAGATAGATAGATAAATAGAAAGATAGATACATAAATAGATGGATAGATAGATATGAGATAGATAGATAAATAGAAAGATAGATACATAAATAGATGGATAGATAGATAGATATTAGATAGATATGAGATAGATAGATATTATATAGATAGATAGACATGAGATAGATAGATAGATAGATAGATAGATAAATAGGAGATAGATGGATAGATAGATAATAGATGATTGATTGATAGATAGATCAGTGTTTCCCAACTAGGGGGGCCTCCAGCTGTTGCAAAACTACAACTCCGAGTATGCTCATAAAGCCAGAGGAATGCTGGGAGTTGTAGTTTTGCAACAGCTGGAGGCCCCCTGGTTGGGAAACTGATCTATCTATCTATCTATCTTTCTCCTATCTATCTATATCATATACATTTATCTATATCATATCCATCTATCTATATCATATCCATCTATCTATATCATATCCATCTATCTCCTATCTATCTATCTATCTATCTAATCTTTCTATCATCTATCTATCTGTCTATATCATATCTATGTATCTATCATCTATATATCTATCTGTCTATCTATCATCTATCTATCTATATCATATCTATGTATCTATCATCTATCTATCGATCTGTCTATCTATCATCTATCTATCTATATCATATCTATGTATCTATCATCTATCTATCGATCTGTCTATCATCTATCTATCCATCTATTTATGTATCTTTCTATATATCATCTCTCTATCTATATATCATCTATTTATCTATCTCATATCTATCTATCTATATATATATTTATGTATCTATCTATATATCATCTATCTACCTATCTATCTCTCATATCTATCTCTCATCTATCTGAGTTAGATAGATAGATATGAGATAGATAGATAGATAGATATGAGAAAGATAGATAGATAGATAGATATGAGATAGATAGATATGAGAAAGATAGATAGATAGACAGATAGATAGAAAGTTAGATGCATGGATGGATGGATAGATATGAGATAGATGATAGATAGATAGATAGATAGATAGATAGATCAGTGTTTCCCAACCTGGGGGCCTCCAGCTGTTGCAAAACTACAACTCCCAGTATGCTCATAAAGCCAAAGGAATGCTGGGAGTTGTAGTTTTGCAACAGCTGGAGGCCCCCTGGTTGGGAAACACTGAACTACCTCCCACTGTCTCCCGAACTACAACTTTCCCCCTCTCCCCCAAGCAAGTTACTTACTTTAAAAGGGCAGCATGAGCAGTGGGCACTGGGCAGGTAAGTCTTCCATACTGGTGGTGTCCGGGCCTGTATACACACAGCGGGCCTGCTCCACAAGGTCCAGTATACAGGGGAGTGAGAGAGGGGGAGGAGCTTCCTGTCTGCTCTTCCCAGTCTGCATAGCGCGGCCCCTGCGTGGTGACAGGGCTGCAGGCTGAAGGTTTATTTAAAAAAAGGATGCCCCTTACTGGTGAACTAGCGGTACCCCCCTGATGGCCATGAGAGCTGCTAGTGACCTACTGCTGCTAGGGGGGCACAAGGGGGGGCCAATCATGATGTAGGGGGGGCTGTGGCCCCCTCTGCCCCCCCCCCCCTAGCGACGCCACTGAACACGTGCCTCAAGCTGTTGCATAACTAGAACTCCCAGCATGCGCTTTAGCCATCAGTGCATGCTGGGAGTTGTAGTTTTGCCACAGCTGGAGGCACACTGGTGAGGAAACACAGTTAAGTAACAGAACCTAACTCAGTGGTTCCCCACCAGTGTGCCTCCAGCTGTTGCAAAACTACAACTCCCAGCATGCACTGACAGACCGTGCATGCTGGGAGTGTTCGTTTTGTAACAGCTGGGGGCACCCTGGTGAGGAAACACAGTTAGGTAACAGAACCTAACTCAGTGGTTCCCCACCAGTGTGCCACCAGCTGTTGCAAAACTACAACTCCCAGCATGCACTGACAGACCGTGCATGCTGGGAGTGTTCGTTTTGTAACAGCTGGAGGCACCCTGGTGGGGAAGCACTGAGTTTGTCTGTTCCCTAACACGGTTTTCCTCACCAGTGGGCCTCCAGCTGTGGCAAAACTACAACTCCAGCATGCACGGTCTGTGAGTCCATGCTGAGAGTTTGAAGTTTTGCAACAGCTGGAGGTTTGACCCCCCCCCCCCTAATGTGAACGTACAGGGTACATTCACACGAGCTGGGGTTTACAGTAAGTTTCCCGCTACAAATTTGAGCAGCAGAAAATTTTCCACCGCAGCTCAAACTCCCAGCGGAAAACTCACTATGAACCCCCGCCCGTGTGAATATACCCTAAAAACCCTACACTACGCTACCACAAAATAAAGAGTAATACACTACATATACCTTACAGTGTAACCCTTACACAGTGTAACCCCCCCCCCCCCCCCCCCCCCCCCTATAAAAATTCAAAACGTCTGGTACGGCACTGTTTGCAAAAAGGAGCCTCCGGCTGTTGCAAAACAACAACTTCCAGCATTGCCGGACAGCCATTGACTGACCAGGCATGCTGGGAGTTTTGCCACAGCTGGAGGCACCCTGTTTGGGAAACACTGCTGTAGGGTATTTATGGTAGCAGAGTCAATTGTAATGCTTGCATCCGGGTCCTCCCCTATGCAAATCCCTAATTTAGTCCTCAAATGCGCATGGCGCTCTCTCAGTTTGGAGCCCTGTCATATTTCAAGGAAACGGTTTAGGGACACATATGGGGTATTTCCGTACTCGGGAGAAATTGCGTTACAAATTTTGGGGGCTTTTTCTAATTTTACCACTTATAAAATGGAAAAGTTGGGGTCTACACCAGTATGTTTTTTTACACTAACATGCTGGTGTTGTCTCATACTTTTTATTTTCAAAAAAGACCCCCAAAATTTGTACAGAAATACCCCATATGTGGGCGTACAATGCTCTGCAGAGGCACGAAAAGGCTCAGTAGTGAGAGCGCAATATGTACATTTAAGGCCTAAATTGGTGATTTGCACAGGTGGTTGATAGTTGCAACGGTTCTGACATAAACACACAAAAAAAAAAAAAAAAACACATGTGACCCCATTTTGGAAACTGCATCCCTCATGGAACATAACAAGGGGTATAACAATCTAATTTTTCACTTTCAAGTCCAACTTCAATGCAAACCTGTCAAACACCTGTGAGGTGTTAAGGTTCGCTGTACCCCTTGTTACGTTCCTGGAGGGGTGTCGTTTCCCAAATAGTGTGCCATGTGTTTTTTTTTTGCTGTTCTGACACCATGGGGGCTTGCTAAATGCAACATGCCCCCCAAAATCCATTTCAGCAATATTCACCCTCTAAAATCCCACAGTTGCTCTTTCCCTTTTGAGCCATGTTGTGGGCCCACAGAGCACTTTGCGTCAATATATGAGGTATTTCCATACTCAAGAGAAGTTGGGCTACAAATTTTGTGGGACTTTTTCTCCTAAGAACCCTTACAAAAATGTAAAAAAAATTTGGGCTACATGAACATGTTAGTATAAAAAATGGAAATCTTAATTTTTCTCCTCCACTTTGCTGCTGTTCCTGTGAAACACCTAAAGGGTTAACAAACTTTGTTAATGGCATTTGAATACTTTGAGGGGTGCAGTTTCTACAATGGGGTCATTTGTGGTATATTTCTCACAAAAAGGCCCCTCAAAATCCACTTCAGACTTGACTGGTCCCTGAAAAATTCTGATTTTTAATTTTTCGTGAAAATTTTGTAAAAATGCTGCTATACTTTGAAGCCCTCTAATGTCTTAAAAAAGTTAAAACATGAAAACTTTACGATGCAAACATAAAGTAGACATATTCGGGGACATTTATCATTGTTGCTTTGGTAATCGAGTTCTGTTGGCATTTTTTTCTTGCTTTTGGTTTTGCTTTTGTGTGACACATTATTAAACTACCACAGGGGGTTGATAAATTTGGCTTACATAAGCAAAAACCAATAAATCACTTTTAAATACCATTTTTTTTTTGCACACATAAGCAAAAACCGATAAATGACTACAGAACACAATTTTTCAGCTTTGAATTTTTATATATATATATATATATATATATATATATATATATATATATATATATATATATATATATATATATATATATATACACACACACACACACACACACACACACACACACACACACACACACCGTATATACTCGAGTATAAGCCGACCCGAATATAAGCCGAGGCCCCTAATTTCACCCCAAAATCCCAGGAAAAGTTATTGACTCAATACATCATCCCCCTGTCATCATCCAGACCCCCGTCATTAACACCCCCTTCATCATCACCGCCTGTCATCATCCCCCCTTCATCATCACCCTGTCATCATCCCCCCTTCATCATCACCGCCTGTCATCATCCCCCCTTCATCATCACCGCCTGTCATCATCCCCCCTTCATCATCACCCTGTCATCATCCCCCCTTCATCATCACCGCCTGTCATCATCCCCCCTTCATCATCACCGCCTGTCATCATCCCCCCTTCATCATCACCCTGTCATCATCCCCCCTTCATCATCACCGCCTGTCATCATCCCCCCTTCATCATCACCGCCTGTCATCATTCAAACTTCATCATCACCGCCTGTCATCATCCCCCCTTCATCATCACCGCCTGTCATCATTCAAACTTCATCATCACCGCCTGTCATCATTCCCCCTTCATCATCACCGCCTGTCATCATCCCCTCCTTCATCATCACCGCCTGTCATCACCCCCCCTTCATCATCCCCGCCTGTCATCATCCCCTCCTTCATCATCACCGCCTGTCATCACCCCCCCTTCATCATCCCCTTGTCATCATCCCACACCCCCCCCTTCATCATCCCCTTGTCATCATCCCCTTGTCATCATCCCCACCCCCTTCATCATCCCCTTGTCATCATCCCCTTGTCATCAGCCCCCCCCCCACCTTCACCATCACCGCTTGTCAAAGTCTGATACAGTGGTCTTCTGCGGACCTCCAGAGGTTTCAAAACAACAACTCCCAGCAAGCCCGGGCAGCCATCGGCTGTCCGGGCTTGCTGGGAGTTGTAGTTTTGAAACCTCTGGAGGTCCGCAGGTTGAAGACCACTGCGGCCTTCAATATCATCTAGCCCCCCCTCTCACCCCCTTTAGTTCTGTACTCCGGGCTGCCATCTTCACCGGGGGGGCCTCTTTTCCGCGCTTCGGGCCCGAAATAGAGGCGTTGCCTTGATGACGACGCAGACGGACGTTGGTAATGAACGTCCCCCTGCATTGTCGTCAAGGCAATGTGACTATTCCGGGCCCGAAGCGCGGAGAAGAGGCCCCCCCCCCGGTGAAGATGGCAGCTCGGAACCACTATCCCACCGGACGACCTCCCACCGGACAGTCCTGCAGCACCGGACCAGCGGAGCACCGTCCCGCCGAGCGGAGGTGAGTACAGAACTAAAGGGGGTGAGAGGGGGGCTGGATGATGTCGAAGGCCGCAGTGGTCTTCAACCTGCGGACCTCCAGAGGTTTCAAAACTACAACTCCCATCAAGCCTGGACAGCCGATGGCTGCCCGGGCTTGCTGGGAGTTGTAGTTTTGAAACATCTGGAGGTCCGCAGGTTGAAGACCACTGAGGGCGGAGAGGTCACTCGAGTATAAGCCGAGGGGGGTGTTTTCAGCACGAAAAATCGTGCTGAAAAACTCGGCTTATACTCGAGTATATACGGTATGTATGTTTTTTTTTTTACCCTTTTTACCACTTTTTTTTTTACCCTAAATGTACTAATTCATTTTTTTTCTTCTCATTTCAGATCCGTGTATCTTGTGGATTACTTTAGATTCAGGGGAGTGCAGTGATTAGCATTTTTTTGGTTTAATGTTAATAAAATGGTGAATGAGGACTTTTGGGGGAGTGTTTTTTTGGAATACATTTTTTTTTAAATGTGTTGTTTTTTTTAATTTACTTGGCAGGCTTAGTAGTGGAAGCAGTATTATAGACAGAGTCCATTATTAAGCTGAGGCTTAGCATTAGCCCCCAAAACAGCTAGCGCTAACCCCCAATTATTTCCCCGTTACCCACCACCACAGGGGTGCTGGGAGGAGCCGGTACCACCAGGCCCAGAGGCTCAAATATGGCGCTCCTGGGCCTAGGCGGTAACAGGCTGGTGTTATTTAGGCTTGGGAGGGCCAGTAACAATGGTCCTTGCCCACCCTGGTAACATCAGGCTGTTGCTGCTTGGTTGGTATTTGGATAAAAATAGGGGGAACCTTATCTTTGTTTTGCATGAATAATTATAAAAAAAATAAAATAAACGCATAGGGTTCCCCCTATTTTTATTTTCAGCCAAATACCAACCAAGCAGCAACAGCCTGATGTTACCAGGGTGGGCGAGGACCATTGTTACTGGCCCTCCCCAGCCTAATTAATGCCAGCCTGTTACCGCCTAGGCCCAGGAGCGCCATATTTGATGCTCCGGGCCTATTGGTACCGGCTCTTCCCGGCACCCCTGTGGTGGTGGGTACCGGGGTAATAATTGAAGGTTACGCTAGCTGTGTTGGGGGCTAACACTAAGCATAGGCTTAGTAATGGATTCCGTCTATTAGACTAAGCCTTTCAAGTAATTAAAAAAAAAAAAACACAACACGTTTCAAAAAATTTTATTCCAAAAAACACTCTCATTAACATTAAACAGGTTTAAAAAAGACGCTGGTCATTGAAGCAGTCCACCAAATCCGAAATAGTCCACAGGATACATGGATCTGAAATGAGGAGAAAAAAAGAAAAATAGGTTAATACATTTATTGTCACCCGTCCGCGCCTGACTACAACTCCCAGCATGCCCTTACAGTAAGAGCATGCTGGGAGTTGTAGGGGGGGGTGACAATCTCCCGCACCACATGACTACAACTCACAGCATGCCCTTACAGTAAGGATATGCTGGGAGTTGTAGTCATGTGGTGCGGGAGATTGTTACCCCCGCCCCCCCCCCCCCCCACACACACACACTACAACTCCCAGCATATCGTTATTGTAAGGACATGCTGGGAGTTGTATTTGTGCGGCAGAGGGCAGATGACAGGCTTGTCACCCGCCCCCCTACAACTCCCAGCATGCCCTTACAGTAAGGATATGCTGGGAGTTGTAGTGTGTGTGTGGGGGGGGGGCAGGGGTAACCATCTCCCGCACCACATGACTACAACTCCCAGCATATCCTTACTGTAAGGGCATGCTGGGAGTTGTAGGGGGGCAGGTGAAAAGCCTGTCACCTGCCACACAACTACAACTCCCAGCATGTCCTTACAGTAAGGGCATGCTGGGAGTTGTAGTCATGTGGTGTGGGAGATTGTCATCCCCCCCCCTACAACTCCCAGCATGCTCTTACTGTAAGGGCATGCTGGGAGTTGTAGTTGTGCGGCAGGGGGGCAGGTGACAAGCTTGTCACCCCCCCCCCCCCCCCAACTCTCCCAGCATGCCCTTCCTGTAAGGACATGCTGGGAGTTGTAGTCGTGCCAGCCAGGGAAGAGGGTGGTAATGAGCTCCGCTCCTTGGCTGCAGTGATCAGAGAATCACTGTAATTTCATATTTCCTGCCGGGTGACGTGACACGGGACTCAGCGGGAAATTTGAAATTACAGCAAACTCTGCGGCGCTGTAGTAAGGAGCCCGGGCTGACATAACACTGCAGCCGCCCGGGACTCCCTCAGCCAGGCAGGGAGATGTGCAGAAGCCGTCCCTGCCATCTCTCGGTGTGTACCGCAGTGCTGAGGGATGACAGGGACGGCACCTACACATCTCCCTGACGGCTGTGGGAGTCCCGTGGGGGGCAGCTGAGTTATGTCAGCCCGGGCTCCTTACCAGGCGCTGCGGAAATAAAAGTTGACGGAGCCCGGGCGGCTGAAGTGAGGTTAGCCCGGGCACCTTACCACGGTGCCGCAGGATATTTGAGGAGCCCGGGAGGGTGCAGACTGATGCCAGCCCGTCTCCTTTTAACATCTAGCGGAACCGCGCAGCTTTTAGTCCCTAATGTAATATCAAATTTCCCGTGATTGGCTGCTCGGTCCTGGCCAATTACGGGACCCAGCGGGAAATATGAAATTACATTAAGGGAAATAGAAACTCCACTGCGCCGAGGTTTGTTAAAAGGAGCCCAGGCTGGAATCAGTCTTCAGCCGCCCGGGTTCCTCCGATTCTATCCCCGCTACCCTAATACAATGATGGGGATGGGGACACTGCTTTATATAACCCCCACCCCCCTTGTCTTCCACCCGCCCGCGCCGCACATTGTCCGCCCGCTACAATACTACAACTCCCAGCATGCCCTCACTGTATGGACATGCTGGGAGTTGTAGTCTTGCAACAGGTAGCAGACAGATGGGAGATGTGCAGCGCAGGCGGGTGGGAAACAAGGGGGGGTGTCCTTATGTTAGGGTAGCGGGGTTAGAATCAGACAGAGCTGGGCGGCTGCAGAGTGATGCCAGCCCGGGCTCCTTTGTACAGTTGCAATATATTTCCCGCTGGAGCTGTGATCACGGCTGCCAGCGGGAAATATAAAATTTGCTCTCAAAAGCCGTTTTGTGTGCCAGCTCCGAGCTGGCTTACATTTACGCAGTTTTTGAGGGCTTGCGACTTTTTATGCGACTTTCGCACTTGATAATTCCCTGACCACTGCAAAGTAAAAAATAAAATTTACTTTCGTACACTCTTTTGTAGCTTTTTGCTTACAGCCAAAAGTCGCACAAAAAATTGCTTAAGTGCTAATGCGACCTTTTGTGCGACTTTTGTAAGCAAAAAAAGAGCTCTAAATCCCTTGATAAATGTCCCCCATTGTATTTGTGAATCAATATATAATTTGGAATGTCCATTTTTCTTACAGGCAGAAAAATGCTAAATTTTCAAAATTTTGGGATTTTTGACCAAAAAAAGATGCAAGTAACGACAAAAATTACCACTATGTTAAAGTAGAATATGTCACGAAAAAACAATCTCAGAATCAGAATGAAAAGTAAAAGCCTTCCAGAGTTATTCATATATAAAGTGACAGTGGTCAGATTTGCAAAAAAGGGCCGTGTTGTTAAGGTGAAAATGAGCTGAATCCTTAAGGGGTTAAAAATCTAAATATAGCTATTAACTGTTACAGTTTAATAAAGGGAATAAGTGCCTCCTCCAATAAAAAATGAATTCCCCCTCTTTTCCCATTTTATAAAAAAAATTTTTTTTTTTAAATAAAATAAATCAACATATTTGGTAGAATAGTCTGAATGACTAAAATATAACGTTAATGACTCCATACGGTGAACGACATAAAACATAAAAATAACAAAGTCCAATGCTGAATTGTGATCACATCCCGGAAAAAAAAAAAAAGGAATAAAAAGTCATCAAAAATCACATATACACAAATGTGGTACTGATGAAAACAACAAATCACAGATTAAGTGCCCATACAAGCATAACCATATGAATAAAACATGTCCAGGGGTTAACCCCTTGGGTACGGAGGGTTTTCCCGTTCTTGCACTTTCGTTTTTTCCTCTATATGATGGCTCCATATGATTTACTCCTCTAGCCGCAAATCACATTCTAACATACCTGGCCCCGAATACAGAAGTGACGAGCGGTACTTAGTCCCGCCCCCTATGGGCGTCAGAGAGAGGCGGGGACGGATGACGTCACGCTGGGGTGCCAGGATATGACGCCAGACGCCAAGGATCGCGGCAAGGCAGCGCATAGAAGCCGGTCGGACTTTTACTGGCTCCCCGCCATTGCGGGTTTGCGCACCTTCCGGGATCCTGTAATTGGCGGTTACATCAGCGGACTGTGAGTAACGAGTGGCGGCGATACCGCTATTTTTTTGCAGGTGCCGCGCAGCAACTCCTTACAGGGATATTTGTTGTATTCTTTCTTTAGGTACTGGGAGACGGACCACGGACTGTGAGTGAGAGCCCTATACATGAAAGGATATTATATTGTACCTGATCATATGGTCTGACTGGCTTTATGTATCTTCTTTATAGGTTATCTCCTTTGGATCCGCTGTAATTACACCCGCATAGTGGCACCTAGTATCGGGGTGCCACATGCAGATCAATTACACCAGCATAGTGGCACTTAGTACAGGGGTGCTACATGCATTTATCTATGTTTATATATTGAGTGACGCCATTGTTATCTCCTTATCTCACACATTTTCCACATTGTTGAGACTTTCTATATATATGAAGTTCTCCTGATGACGCTCTAGACTAGGGCAGAAACGCGTAGAGAACGATATATATCTGAGAACGGTATATATTCATATAAATCCACCGGATTGGTGGCGCTCTGAATACTGGTAAATCCACCATACGGGTGGTAACCTAGAGTGGATCCTGTGTATCAGTTTTTAAGATGGTATTGGTCCACAATAACTTCAGTGGTGTATTTTAAAATTATTATATTAAAAGTTATATTTTAGTAGCACTCCCCTCACACTTTTTTCTAAAAAAGTTTTTTTTTTTGCATTTCTGATGCTGGGAGATGATATGACCCCTTGTAGGTCAGCTAAATCATTCTACATACAAAATTTTTGGAATCTGTTTATGTGATGGCTAGTTTGGTCACTGGATCACCAAATTTGGCAGATTGGCTCACGGAAGCAAAAGAAGTGTTTTCGGAGCGAATGTACTCACAGCCTAAATACACACCCTCTCTGAAAGTAGCCCTTAGGGACCTTGTCTCTTGTTATAAAGATTATGCAGTTTCATTCTGGGAAATCCAAACATTTGAAAACTACTTAAGACATAACATAGTTCCCCGAGGTCTGAGAATTCCGGTGTTACCGGCACCCAGACTTAGAACAACAACAGTATTAAAAAAGTGGGAAACTGAAGCTACAGCCACCTCGCTGAAATTCATTCAAATATTGTTGGAGGAAGAAGAAACTAGACTAACGGTAGCAGAAGCTAAATTGAATGAGCAACGAGATACTGTATTAAGATTTAAGGACGACCCAGAATTTTATAACAAAGAAACACATACCAAAAATATATTGGAACGTTTTCAGTATCAATTAAAAGAAAGGAAACACTTACAATTCATCAGGGACTTACAGGAATTCAGAGATAATAGAGCTTACACCGTATTGTCCAGAGTACCCACACCTCGGGAGACTGAGACTGAGATTTCCTCCTCGGATACCGAGCCTGGTGAAGGAGACAGAGCTCCAGCACGCGGTAAACGAGGAGGAGCACCCTACCGCGCGCGAGGTACGCGGGGTAACTCCCGTGGACGTGGGAACTATAAAAAGAAATCTAACCACAATCAGGAATGGTCGGATACGGGCTCTTTGCCTTCATCCTCTGCTGGGCATTTTTTAGGGGGGGAATACAAGGACCAGAGTCGAGATCCTTACCCCACCCGAACCAGAGAACCCAGAGTCTAAATACAGGAGTTGATAGATCCTCATTACAAGTGGTGAATCTATCCAAACAACAACTATCCCAGGAACAAATCGGGGTCCTTGCACAGGGTCTCTCATTTGTACCCACGGTCACATTTGACCAATTCAATTTGATTAAGGACCTCCATCTGTTTGGGCGTAGACTAAAATGGCAAAAATTCTTTAAAACACGAGACAGAAAGGAATGTTTGGAGTTAGGTATCGGTATAAATGATCTACCAGCCACAAGAGATCTAGCATCATTATTAGATGACAACCATAGATCAAGAGGTGAAGGACCATTTACTACCTGTAAGTTAAAAAGTAAAGTATTCCCTCCTACAGGCGAAACATCCTGTATAGATGTGTTTCTGGATTTGGTGATCAGAGATATAGAGGACCTGAATCTTCCCTCCATACCTCAGGATCGGACCAACTTCTCATATCAAGAGAAGTTGGCTATCAAACAACTACAGAAGAATGATAAATTGGTCATCAAAGCCGCAGATAAGGGGGGTAACATTATAGTCATGGATCGTACACAATACATAGATATGTGCAATAGACTATTAAAAGATAGCCTTACTTATGAAACATTATCGGGAGACCCTACTTCCAAATATAAAAAAGAACTTACTAAAATACTATCTATAGCTAAGGAACGAAAACTCATCAGTGACTCGGAATTTCAATTTTTGCTGCCCAAATCCGTTACTGTCCCCACCTTCTATGCCCTCCCAAAGGTCCACAAAGGGACTAACCCTCTAAAAGGGAGACCCATAGTGGCGGGCATAGGAGGTCTGGGACAGAATCTCGGGATATATATTGATCAAATTTTTAGAGAATTCGTATTAGCCCTCCCTTCATACACGAGAGACACGATGGATCTCCTTAATAAAATGGAAGGAATAGAGGTGGAACAGGATGTGTTGCTGGCTAGCATTGACGTGGAGTCGTTATATTCATCTATCCCGCATGATATTGGACTAGCAGCAGTCTCGCATTACTTATCCCAACGGGGCATACAGATGAGATTACACAATGAATTTGTCCTGGAAATATTGAGGTTCACACTCACACATAATTATTTTCTCTTCGACAGGACTTACTTCCACCAGCTCAGAGGGACCGCAATGGGGAGCCCTAGTGCCCCCAGTTATGCTAATCTCACTCTGGGCTGGTGGGAGGCCACCCAAGTCTTTGTCGAAGAAAGGGAATATTTTAGTGAACGTGCCCTAGTTTGGGCGCGTTTTATAGATGATATTTTTATATTGTGGCAGGGCAGCACTGATGAGTTTAAAGAATTCCTGAGATTACTGAACCATAATAGTCTAGGACTTGCATTAACATATGAATACCATGACTCACATATCCCATTCTTGGACATCTCAATCCAAAAAACTCCTAAGGGTAAACTGCGGACCACCATACATAGAAAAGTGACGTCCACGAACAGCCTCCTGAGGTGGGAAAGCTGCCACCCGGGACCCCTCAAAAGGGGTATCCCGAGGGGGCAGTACCTCCGCCTCAGGAGGAACTGTTCTGACAAACAGGATTTCCTGAGGGAAGCAATGGATCTCAGACAGAGATTCAGAAATAGAGGGTATCCGGACTACATCTTAAGATCAGCTTATCAAAATGCCCTTAAAACTCCCAGGGAAAACCTGTTGACCCCCAAACAGACAGACCAGATGATACAGCCTACACGTGTGATTGCCACCTTTGATCATGCTTCTCCAATGATACGAGGAATACTTGAGAAACATTGGAGGATTCTACGGATGGATCCTGATCTGAGGGACACAGTATCGGACAAACCCCAGATCACATATCGGAGAGGTAGGAATATAGGGGATTTAGTAACACATAGCCATCTCCCCCCTATACCATCTAAAGGGAGCACTTGGCTTAATAAAACACCTATAATTGGTAACTTTCCCTGTGGACATTGTAAGGCGTGCCCTAACATGATAAAAACTAAAGAAATTCTCTATGAGAGGACAGGTAAAATACATACCATTCGTAGCTTCATTAACTGTAGCACTTGTGGTATAATTTACTTGGCAATTTGTCCATGCCATAAAAGATACATAGGGAAAACATTCCGACCTTTTAAGAAAAGAGTGTTAGAACATCTGGGAGATGTCAGAAACAATAGAGATACCTCCCTGGCTCGCCATATGAATTCCGTACATAGTGGCTGCTATGATCATCTTATGTTCATTGGATTAGAACAAATTCATCCATCTCCAAGAGGGGGTGATTTTGATAAACTTTTACTCCAGAAGGAGTGCAGACTTATATACGAAATGGGTACGATGGAACCTATAGGTCTCAATGACCAATTAAGTTTTGCTCCCTTTTTATAGGTCAGGCCATGTGGGGATGATACTGGTTATGGTGACCAGTAGGCAGTAAGTGGAGATCTTAGTAGATCTATCAGCTAGTGTCACCAAACTAGTAAGGGAGTGACAGGACAAGTAGGAGGTACGAGAGCAGGGTCCGCCCTTATTACGGCGATAACACTGCCTAGGGATCAGGGCATCAGTTAGCATAGGGTAAGATCAGGTTCCCTAGGCCCAGTTTTAATGCCACTCCATTATTCCCTGATAGCCTCCCCAACTGTATCATCCCCACTTTGTCAGGTCAATACCTAACTGTATCTTCCCCCCTTTATAATACAATTTTCTAAATTTATCTATTATTGCTTAGTTGGCTAGGAACACAATTCTTTCTCAGTTGGCTAATTGTATACTCTGGTCTGTTTTGGAGGTTCACAGATATCCACTTAAGAATAGGGGCATTCCCTGGGAATTTTAGTGAACTGAAACAGGGGCCTCACAACCCCTTGCCTTTTTGTTCAAAGAGAGGGGGGTTTGGAGATGAGCCATTCTTTAGGGAATCCCTTTGAGAATATTACATCAGTGGATTTGTCCGGGTTGTTTTCAAAGATTGAGGGACCCAGTGCCTGTATTATTAAATTAGGCACCTTAGCGTCCCGGTCCTCTCCACTGATGTTTATTTATTTATTAACCTAAATATAATATCTACCCCTCAAAGATGTATTCCGTATGGCTCCAACATTAAACCCCACCTCTCCACCATATAGGGCCACTTAGAGGTGCTTAGTAGCAATGAATTTATATATATTTGGGTAGCATCTCCTAATAAGCTCCAATTTTAGGCTGTCCAGTATTCTAGCATGTGATCATAATTGGTGCCGGTCACTGAGGAGTTAATGTATTTACTCCTCTAGCCGCAAATCACATTCTAACATACCTGGCCCCGAATACAGAAGTGACGAGCGGTACTTAGTCCCGCCCCCTATGGGCGTCAGAGAGAGGCGGGGACGGATGACGTCACGCTGGGGTGCCAGGATATGACGCCAGACGCCAAGGATCGCGGCATGGCAGCGCATAGAAGCCGGTCGGACTTTTACTGGCTCCCCGCCATTGCGGGTTTGCGCACCTTCCGGGATCCTGTAATTGGCGGTTACATCAGCGGACTGTGAGTAACGAGTGGCGGCGATACCGCTATTTTTTTGCAGGTGCCGCGCAGCAACTCCTTACAGGGATATTTGTTGTATTCTTTCTTTAGGTACTGGGAGACGGACCACGGACTGTGAGTGAGAGCCCTATACATGAAAGGATATTATATTGTACCTGATCATATGGTCTGACTGGCTTTATGTATCTTCTTTATAGGTTATCTCCTTTGGATCCGCTGTAATTACACCCGCATAGTGGCACCTAGTATCGGGGTGCCACATGCAGATCAATTACACCAGCATAGTGGCACTTATTACAGGGGTGCTACATGCATTTATCTATGTTTATATATTGAGTGACGCCATTGTTATCTCCTTATCTCAAACATTTTCCACATTGTTGAGACTTTCTATATATATGAAGTTCTCCTGATGACGCTCTAGACTAGGGCAGAAACGCGTAGAGAACGATATATATCTGAGAACGGTATATATTCATATAAATCCACCGGATTGGTGGCGCTCTGAATACTGGTAAATCCACCATACGGGTGGTAACCTAGAGTGGATCCTGTGTATCAGTTTTTAAGATGGTATTGGTTCACAATCACTTCAGTGGTGTATTTTAAAATTATTATATTAAAAGTTATATTTTAGTAGCACTCCCCTCACACTTTTTTCTAAAAAACGTTTTTTTTTTTCCATATGATGGCTTATTTTTTGCACGTATACCATTGACTGTGCGGTTTAATTAACTATATATTTTTATAATTCCGACATTTCTGTATGCGGCGATACCATATATGTTTATTTACACAGTTTTTGGATTTTTTTTTTACGGGAAAAGGGGGGTGATTCAAGCTTTTTTCACTTTTTTTTTCCAATGTTATAGCTCCCATAGGGACCTATAACACTGCACACACTGATCTTTTACATTGATCAATGGTTTCTCATAGGAAACCATTGATCAATGATTCTGCCGCTTGACTGCTCATACCTGGATCTCAGGCACTGAGCAGTCATTTGGCGTTCGGACAGTGATCAAGTTGAACGCTGCATCTAAAGGGTTAATAGCGCGCGAAACCACGATCAGTGCTGCTCGCTATTAGCCTCGGCTCCCGGCTGTTGTTAGGGGCCTGGCCCGACCCGCTATGATGCTGTGCCACGGCGTGGCCCCGCATTATAGAAAGGTGGTGGGCGGAGGGCGTATAGGTATGCCCTCCGTCCCCAACAGGTTAAAGGAGATCTTTAGTGCTTATAACTTATACCCCAACCTAAGGATAGGGGATGAGTTATAGATCGCGGGGGGGTCCGAGCACTGGGGTCCCCCGCGATCTCCTGTATGGGGCCGTGGCAATGAACAGGAAAGGGGGCATTCTGTTCCCGCATGACGCGGCAGCCGGCACGCCCTTCCATGACTTCCATAGAAATACATGGAGGGGCGTGCCCGCTGCCGCGTCAAGCGGGAACGGAATGCCCCCTTTCCTGTACATAACTGTGGCCCCGTACAGAAGATGGCGGGGGGCCCGATCGCTCGGACCCCCCCCCGTGATCTATAACTTATACCCTATCCTTAGGATGGGGGATAAGTTATAAGCACTACAGATCTTCTTTAAATGTGAGTGCAGGTGCAGTGACCATGCCGGCGTATAAGATGACTTGGCGTATAAGACGACCCCCAACTTTGCCGTGCTGGGAGTTGTAGTTTCACAACAGCTGGAGGCACCCTGGTTTTTAGTATACAGTATTAGTTTTTACTTGCTCTGGCCGGCCCCCGCCTGCAGCTACACACAGGAGCCGGCCCGGGCAGATAATCAGAAGTTTTCCTATCCCGGACCTCAATACACGGCGTATAAGACGACCCCCGGCTTTTCAGAAGAAAATTTGGGGTTGAAAAGTCGTCTTATACGCCGGGATATACGGTATTTATATATTTTTAACCCCTTCAGGACAGTTTTTTTCATTTTTGCACTTAGTTTTTTCCTCCTCACCTTCTTAAAATCATAACCCTTTCAATTTTCTACATACACAGTCCTATAAGGGCTGTTTTTTTGTGCCAACTATTGTACTTTGTAATGACAACAATAATTTCACCACAAAATCTACGGCAAAACTAGGGAAAAAAAAAAACTCCATTCTGATTTTTTTTTTTAGGGGGTTCAGATTCTACACAGTGCACTTTTCGGTAAAAATTACACCTTATATTTATTCAGTAGATCCATACGATTAAATTGATACACAGCTTATTAAGGTTTGATTTTGTTTTACTTCTGTTAAAAAAAAATTATTACTTTTACACCAAAATTAGTACGTTTAAAATTGTCCTCTTCTGACCTCTATAACTTTTTTTTAATTTTTCCGTATACAGCAAACAATTAGCCCTCATACAGTTTAAAACATACTTATATTGTTCAAAAAGTTAGATATTTTTTTGAAGCAGTACAAAAAGAGTAAAGCGTTTACCCAAGCATTGACCCTCAGTATAAAAAGAACATGTCAGTGAATAAAAACGAAAACCCTCAAAAGTTGCCAAATTGTGGTTTTCTTTTCAATTTCCAGCCGTAAATAATATATATATATTTTTTTATAGTACCGTACATTTTATGTTACCGTACATTACAAAGTACAGTTGGTCGCAAAATAAACAACAACTCATATTGGTCTTTGGGTGGAAAATTAAAATATTTATGGCTCTTAGAAGGGGAGGAGGAAAAAATGAAAATGTAAAAATGAAAATTTCCTTTGTCCTCAAGACCAAAATGGGCTGTGACCCTGAAGGGGTTAAAACTGTAATCGTCAAATCCTTTGTAAACCCCCAGTATAACTGTACATAGTGTAAGTAAAGTACAGTACAGCCATTACAATGGGTACACATACACGTGATGTCATCTGCTGTGACATCACACATCAAAGAGACTTTCTCCAGGGTAGAATCCAATCCCTAACACTTATTTCCTCGGTTCGGCGGGTGAACACGTTCTCCTACTAGACCTGCGCTTATTTTGCAAATTGAAGAGAATTTTGTCTATTTAGGCAAAAGGATCCTGTAAGGACGGTGACCATGAAGCTAAGAGGTAGGAATAATGAAAACTTCCAAAATTTCAGTTTATAAATGGATTTAACATGAATGTATTAGTGTAAAGTTAATATAGTAGAGTGCAGTAAAGTTACTGATGTTCTCTTGTACAGTCTATCCTGGGTGGCTTTAAAGGGGGGCTTCCCCAGCGTTCGGCACATTTTGTTCCAAACGCTTGGAGCGGGCGGCGGGGGTTGTGACATTAGGGCCACACCCCCTCAATGTAAGTCTATGGGTAGGTTGTGGTGTGACCTCACGAGGGGCGTGGCCATGAAGTTGCGACCCTGTCGAATGCTGAATGAACGCTGGGTGCTGCACAGAGATCGCTGAGGTACCAGCTGCGGGACCCCTGCAATCAGACATCTTATCCCCTATCCTTTGGGTAGGGGATAAGATGTCTAGAGGCAGAGTACTCCTTTAAGTCTCTTACAGCAATTGAGCAAATGTTTATTCCTGTGAGATAAATGATTTCAGTTTGTGAATCAATGCTTTAAGTATTTTGCCTTCTAAAAGAAAACATGGGAAGCTACTCTGATATTAGTGAAATAATATAATAATAGTAGTAATATAATTATAATAACAATGTTTTAGTCACACACAAGTTTAAAAAAAGCTTCATACAGTGACAATACAGTGATCCATGACATCTAATCTTCTAGCATATAGCCTATAAAATATTTATAGTTTGCTGTATAAATTACAGTTTTAACAAAAAAAGTATATATATATATATATATGTATATATATATACACACATATATATATATATATATATATATACATATATATGAACATATGTATTTACATATATATATATACATAAATAAATGAATGAATATAGGTCTAATATATTGTATCCTGTCGCTATTTTGCAGATATCCCAGTTCTCTCGGTGCCTGTCGTGTGTCTCATACATTACGTGACGAGTTTCCTTTGGCGGTATACTAACCTATATCATTATAAGGTCACTCCACCATATTATGAGATCCATAAAATACCTGGGAAGAAGATTAAGCACCGTGGTCAGCGAGCAGATGTGGCTATTGACATGGCTTTAGGTGACAATTCAGACCCACATGAATCCAGGCACAGCGATCATGTGACAGTCACCATGGCGGATAACCAGATGGATTTACCAACAACCTCTGAAGATGCCTCGGAGCCCAAAGTGTCTTGGCTGCAGCGGACTTGGCAATATGCTAAAAGCAAACTGAAGTGGTCCAATTATGTATCCAATGTGTGGGTTGGAGCATGGGCCATGGCCAAGCGGACAGTAACCGGCATGATGACCACATTCAAGATGCCATTTTACTTCCTACATACAAAGCTAAGAAGTATTACAGCAAAGGCCATTGACGATCAATGTGAACCAGTTTAACAAGATGCTGATTGGGTCACACAAGGTCTGCATATGGTTGGGGGTGGGGAGGAGCCCGAAATGCAGCCACCTCCACGTGGTGGGCTCTGGGTCACTTGATACATTAACAAGTGAGCGAGGAGCTGCATAATTCAAGGCACATTTCCCATATTGGACATACAGCTTGTAATAGAGACAGAAGATATTGTCCACATGGAAACAAATTTTGCACATAAGTGGGAAAACAAGCCCCCCTATTGGATGATTAAGGAATCAGAGATCTGTAGAAGGGGAGAGGTGGATTCCCAGGAATGGAGGATGACAATATAACTTTAGCATAATATCTCTGGATAAGTGGATATGGTAGAAACAGTATCATTATTTTTATTACTATTATTATTATTATTAACCCCTTAACTCCTTAAGGACCCAGGGCGTATGGATACACCCTGGTTTTTTTTATCGTTAAGTATCCAGAGCGTATACATACGCCCGTGGGAATTCAGGTCCCCGCCGCGCACCGGTTGGGGACTGGACTGGGATGCCTCCTGAAATCATTCAGCAGGCATCCCGTGCAACATGTCGCCAATTCCGGGTCATATGGGTCTATGGTGACCCGGAATATAAGGGGGATATCGGTTGTCCGAGACATCCACGATCCCCCTGAAGGGATAGGAGTGAGGTGGCATGGGTGCCACCCCTCCTATCCCTACTATTGGTCATCAAGAAGCGACGACCAATAGCAAATTGGGGGCGGGGGGTTAACTTTCGGTTTCCCTGTTCTGCCCACCCACAGTAGGCAGGGCAGAATGGGGAAACTGACAGGGACCGCCGCCGAAGTTTAATTACTCATGGGCGGCGGTAGAAGGCGGTGATCGATGGGGGTGATCGGCGGCAGAAGAGGAGAACGACGATGCGGCTCCTTGGATCCCACGGAAGCTGGTGAGTTGCCTGGCAACATCTGGAGGTCTACAGTCTGAGACCACTATACAGTGGTCTCTAAACTGGAGCCCTCCAGAAGTTGCAAAACTACAACTCCTAGCATGCCTACACAGCAGTTTGCTGTCTGGGCATGCTGGGATATGTAGTTTTGCAACATCTGGAGGGCCACAGTTTGGAGATCACTGTACAGCCATCTCTTAAACTGTGACCCTCCAGCTGTTGCAAAACTACAAATGCCAGCATGCCCAAACAGCAAACAGCTGTCTCGGCAAGCTGGGAGTTGTAGTTGCGTACCTCCAGCTGTTGCATAACTACGTCTCCCAGCATGCCCTTCGGCGATCAGTACATGCTGGGAATTGTAGTCTTGCAAAAGCTGGAGGCACACTGTTTGGAAAGTACTGAGTCAGGTCACAGAACCTAACTGAAGGTTTTCCAACCAGTGTGACTCCAGCTATTGCTAAAGTACATCTACCAGCATGCATGGTCTGTCAGTGCATGCTGGGAGTTGTAGTTTTGAAACAGCTGGAGGTTTAACTCCCCATGTGAATGTACAGGGTACATTCACATGGGCGAGTTTACAGTGAGTTTTCTGCTTCAAGTTTGAGCTGCGGCAAATTTTTCGCCACAGCCCAAACTCCTAGTGGGCAACTCAACGTAAACCTCCGCCAGTGCGAATGTACCCTAAAAACACTACACTACATAATAAAGGGTAAAACACTACATATACACCCCCTTACACTGTCTCCCCCCCCCCAATAAAAATGAGAAACGTATCGTATGGCCGTGTTTCCAAAACAGATCCTCCAGCTGCTGCAAAACAACAACTCCCAGCATTTCCGGACAGCCGCTCACTGTCCAGGCATGCTGGGAGTTTAGCAACAGCTGGAGGCACCCTGTTTGGAATCACTGGCGTAGAATACCACTATGTCCACTCCTATGCAATCCCTAATGTAGTCCTCAAATGCGCAAGGCGCTGTCTCATTTCGGGGCCCAGTCGTATTTCAAGGAAACAGTTTAGGGCCACATAAGGGGTATTTCCGTACTCTGGAGAAATTGCACTACAAATTTTGGGGGGCTTTTTCTCCTTTTACCCCTTATGAACAGGAAAAGTTGGGGGTTACACCAGCCTGTTAATGTAAAAAAATAAAAATGTTTACACTAACATGCTGGCGTTGCCCCCTACTTTTTATTTTCACAAGCAGGTAAAGGAAAAAAAGACCCCCAAAATTTGTAATGCAATTTCTCCTGAGCATGGAAATACCCCATATGTGGACGTAAAATTCTCTGCGGACGCACAGCAGGGCTCAGGAGTGAGAGCGCACTATGTACATTTGAGGTCTAATTTGGTGATTTGCACAGGGGTGGCTGATTTTACAGCGGCTCATTTTGGAAACTACACCCCTCACGGAACGTAACAAGGGGTACAGTGAGCCTTAATACCCCACAGGTGTTTGAAAATTTTTCATTAAATTTGGATGGGAAAATGAGAAAAAAAAAACTAAACATAATATGCTGGTGTTAACCTAAATTTTTCATTTTCACAAGGGAAAATATGAAAAAGCCCCCCAAAATTTGTAACCCCATTTCTTCTGAGTAAGAACATACCCCATATGTGGATGTAAAGTGCTCTGCGGGTGAACTACAATGCTCAGAAGAGAAGGAGCACCATTGGGCTTTTGAAGATAAATTTTGTCCGGAATTGAAGGCCACGTGTGTTTACAAAGCCCCCATAGAGCCAGAACAATGGACCCCTCCCACATGTGACCCCATTTTGGAAACTACACCCCTCAAGTAATGTAATAAGGGGTACAGTGAGCATTTACGCCCCACAGGTGTCTGACAGATTTTTGGAACAGTGGTCCTTGAAAATGAAAAATGTAATTTTTCATTTGCACAGCTTACAGTTCCAAAGATCTGTCAAACGCCAGTGGGGTGTAAATACTGGTTCTTCAATTTTCTCCTTAAACTTACTGCTATTCCTGTTAAACACCTAAAGGGTTAACAAACATTCTGAATATAATTTTGTATACTTTGATGGGTGCAGTTTTTATAATGGGGTAATTTATGGGGTATTTCTAATATGAAGACACCTCAAATCCACTTCAAATCTGAACTGGTCCCTGAAAAATTCAGATTTTGAAAATTTTGAGAAAAATTTGAAAATTGCTGCTGAACTTTGAAGCCCACTGATGTCTTCCAAAAGTTAAAAAAAAACATGTCAACTTTATGATGCAAACATGAAGAGATTGTATATGTGAATCAACATATAATTTATTTGGTATGTCTATTTTCCTCACAAGCAGACAGCTTCAAGGTTAAAAAAAAAGCAAAATTTTAAAATTTTTGAATTTTTTACCAAGAAATGATGCAAGTATTGACGAAAACTTACCACTATGATAAAGTAGAATATGTCACGAAAAAACTATCTCGGAATCAACTTCATAAGTAAAAGCATCCCAGAGTTAGTAATGCTTAAAGTGACAGTGGTCAGATGTGCAAAAAATGCTCTGGTCCTTAAGGCCAAAATGACCTCGATCCTTAAGGGGTTAAAGCAGAAAAGTTTTCCCTTATGTAAATAGCTGAAGTTCTTTATCTACCCTTTATTACCAGTAGCATTGCTAGAGAGTGACAGGGGGGGGGGGTACCGCATCTGGTGACACCCTAACTAGCCTGCCTGGCACTAAATAGCTGCACTCCAACTATCCCGCAAAAACCCATCCACCGTCCTCAGAAATAAAAAAAGTATTAAAAACATACTATGCCGCACCATGAATATCCGTACTCTGGGGGCTTTTTTGCTCAATTTTGAGCCCACATTTTGTGACGTTGTCAGACCAGAGAAGTAGATTGTCCATATTACCGATCAGTATTAATTGATCGTCCTAATCAGCGAGTACTTGCCGCGTTAGATGAGCCGGCTCGTCCTGAAGCTAAACTGTCACAGCATGTAAACATGGAAACATGCTGTGACATTGAAGTGACTTCAGCTTTCATAGACAGCTGATCATCACAGACATCGTCCGCGGGTCTCCCCATGGCTGGCCTGGCCCCCTGATTGTTGTGATTGGTCAATCAATCCAGATTGACCAATCACAGCAGAGGCAGTTGAAAAAAACTGCCTTTCACAGCTCCGATCTCCTCAGTGTAGGGAGATCTGTGAGGAGATTGGAGCTGTGTGAGCTCTGTGTGAAATAAAACATCAAACAGACCCCTATAACCCCCCCATACCCATCCTAGTGCTCCTGTCTAGGGGACATCAGCTGTCTTGGACATCTGATTGTCACCATGCAGTGATTTCTGTAAACTGTAAGCCTCCTTATGTTGCTAAACTACAACTCCCAGCATGCCCAGACAGCTGTTGGCTGTCAGGGCATGCTGGGATTTGTAGTTTTGCAACATCTGGAGGGCCACAGTTTGGAGATCACTGTGCAGTGATCTCTAAACTGTGGCCCTCCAGATGTTGCAAAACTACAACTCCCAGCATGCACAAACAGCAAACTGCTGACTTGCCATGCTGGAAGTTATCGTTTATACATCTGCCATCTTCACCGGGGGGCCTCTTCTCCGCGCTTCGAGCCCGAAATAGAGGCGTTGCCTTGACGACGACGCAGACGGACGTTGGTAATGAACATCCCCCTGCGTTGTCGTCAAGGCAACGTGACTATTCTGGGCCCGAAGCGCGAAGAAGAGGCCCCCCCGGTGAAGATGGCAGCCCGGAACCACTATCCCACCGGACGACCTCCACACCGGACAGTCCTGCAGCACCGGACCAGCGGAGTACCGTCCCGCCGAGCGGAGGTGAGTACAGAACTAAAGGGGGTGAGAGGGGGGGCTGGATGATGTTGAAGGCCGCAGTGGTCTTCAACCCTTCGGACCTCCAGAGGTTTCAAAACTACAACTCCCAGCAAGCCCGGACTATACAAAAGGACCCCGACGTCCTAGGGACTCTGGCTATGGCTATGGGGACCTATAAACAGGCACCACACGTGCCTCAAGCTGTTGCATAACTACAACTCCCAGCATGTCCTTTGGCCATCAGTGCATGCTGGGAGTTGTAGTTTTGCCACAGCAAGAAGCACACTGGTGACGAAACACAGTTAGGTAACAGAACCTAACTCAGTGTTTCCCCACCAGTGTGCCTCCAGCTGTTGCAAAACTACAACTCCCAGCATGCACTGACAGACCGTTTATGCTGGGAGTGTTCGTTTTGTAACAGCTGGAGGCACCCTGGTGGGGAAGCACTGAGTTTATCTGTTCCCTAACACGGCTGTCCTCACCGGTGGGCCTCCAGCTGTGGCAAAATTACAACTCCCAGCATGCACGGTCTCTGAGTCCATGTTGAGAGTTGAAGTTTTGCAACAGCTGGAGGTTTGACCCCCATAAAAATTTAAAACGTCTGGTACGGCACTGTTTGCAAAAAGGAGCCTCCGACTGTTGCAAAACAACAACTTCCAGCATTGCCGGACAGCCATTGACTGTCCAGGCATGCTGGGAGTTTTGCCACAGCTGGAGGCACCCTGTTTTGGAAACACTGCTGTAGGGTATTTATGGTAGCAGAGTCAATTGTAATGCTTGCATCTGGGTCCTCCCCTATGCAAATCTCTAATTTAGTCCTCAAATGCGCATTGCGCTCTCTCACTTTGGAGCCCTGTCATATTTCAAGGAAACGGTTTAGGGACACATATGGGGTATTTCCGTACTCGGGAGAAATTGCGTTACATATTTTGGGGGCTTTTTCTAATTTTACCCCTTATGAAATGGAAAAGTTGGGGTCTACACCAGTATGTTTTTTTACACTAACATGCTGGTGTTGTCCCATACTTTTTATTTTCAAAAAAGACCCCCAAAATTTGTACGGAAATACCCCATATGTGGGCGTACAATGCTCTGCGGATGCACAACAAGGCTCAGGAGTGAGAGCGCAATATGTACATTTGAGGCCTAAATTGGTGATTTGGACAGAGGTGGCTGATAGTTGCAACGGTTCTGACATAAACACACAAAAAAAATACCCACATGTGACCCCATTTTGGAAACTGCATCCCTCATGGAACATAACAAGGGATATAAAAATCTAATTTTTCACGTGAGGTGTTAAGGTTCGCTGTACCCCTTGTTACGTTCCTGGAGGGGTGTCGTTTCCCAAATAGTGTGCCATGTGTTTTTTTTTGTTTTTTTTTTGCTGTTCTGACACCATGGGGGCTTGCTAAATGCAACATGCCCCCCAAAAACCATTTCAGCAATATTCACCCTCTAAAATCCCACAGTTGCTCTTTCCCTTTTGAGCCATGTTGTGAGCCCACAGAGCACTTTGCGTCAATATATGAGGTATTTCCATACTCAAGAGAAGTTGGGCTACAAATTTTGTGGGACTTTTTCGCCTAAGAACCCTTACAAAAATGTAAAAAAAAATTGGGCCACATGAACATGTTAGTATAAAAAATGGAAATCTTAATTTTTCTCCTCCACTTTGCTGCTGTTCCTGTGAAACACCTAAAGGGTTAACAAACTTTCTTAATGGCATTTGAATACTTTGAGGGGTGCAGTTTCTACAATGGGGTCATTTGTGGTATATTTCTCACAGAAAGGCCCCTCAAATCCACTTCAGACTTAACTGGTCCCTGAAAAATTCAGATTTTTTATTTTTCGTGAAAAGTTTGAAAAAATGCTGCTATACTTTGAAGCCCTCTAATGTCTTAAAAAAAAATAAAAACATGAAAACTTTACGATGCAAACATAAAGTAGACATATTCGGGGACATTTATCATTGTTGCTTTGGTAATCGAGTTCTGTTGGCATTTTTTTATTGCTTTTGGTTTTGCTTTGTGTGACACATTATTAAACTACCACAGGGGGTTGATAAATTTGGCTTACATAAGCAAAAACCAATAAATCACTTTTGAATACCATTTTTTTTTTTGCACACATAAGCAAAAACCAATAAATGACCACAGAACACAATTTTGCAGCTTTGACATTTTTTATCTATATATATATATATATAATATATATATATATATATATATATATATATATATATATATATATATATAAATATATATAAATATATATATATATATATATATATATATATATATATATATATATATATATATATCTCGTATGTACTCGAGTATAAGCCGACCCGAATATAAGCCGAGGCCCCTAATTTCACCCCAAAATCCCAGGAAAAGTTATTGACTCAAGTATAAGCCTAGGGTGGGAAATACATCATCCCCCCTGTCATCATCCAGACCCCCGTCATTAACACCCCCTTCATCATCACCCTGTCATCATCCCCCCTTCATCATCACCGCCTGTCATCATCCCCCCTTCATCATCACCCTGTCATCATCCCCCCTTCATCATCACCGCCTGTCATCATCCCCCCTTTATCATCACCGCCTGTCATCATTCCCCCTTCATCATCACCGCCTGTCATCATCCCCCCCTTCATCATCACCGCCTGTCATCACCCCCCCTTCATCATCCCCTTGTCATCATCCCACACCCCCCCTTCATCATCCCCTTGTCATCATCCCACACACCCCCCTTCATCATCCCCTTGTCATCATCCCCACCCCCTTCATCATCCCCTTGTCATCATCCCCTTTTCATAATCCCCACCCCCTTCATCATCCCCTTGTCATAATCCCACACACCCCCTTCATCATCCCCTTGTCCTCATCCCCTTGTCGTCATCCCCACTCCCTTCATCATCCCCTTGTCATAATCCCACACCCCCCTTCATCATCCCCTTGTCATCATCCCCTTGTCATCATCCCCACCCCCTTCATCATCCCCGTGTCATAATCCCACACCCCCCTTCATCATCCCCTTGTCATCATCCCCTTGTCATCATCCCCACTCCCTTCATCATCCCCTTTTCATAATCCCACACCCCCCTTCATCATCCCCTTGTCATCATCCCACACCCCCCCCTTTATCATCCCCTTGTCATCATCCCCTTGTCATCAGCCCCCCCCCCCACCTTCATCATAACCGCTTGTCAATGTCTGATACAGTGGTCTTCTGCGGACCTCCAGAGGTTTCAAAACTACAACTCCCAGCAAGCCCGGGCAGCCATCGGCTGTCCGGGCTTGCTGGGAGTTGTAGTTTTGAAACCTCTGGAGGTCCGCAGGTTGAAGACCACTGCGGCCTTCAATATCATCTAGCCCCCCCTCTCACCCCCTTTAGTTCTGTACTCACATCCGCTCGGCGGGACGGTGCTCCGCTGGTCCGGTGCTGCAGTACTGTCCGGTGGGGAGGTCGTCCGGTGGGATAGTGGTTCCGGGCTGCCATCTTCACCGGGGGGGCCTCTTCTCCGCGCTTCGGGCCCGAAATAGAGGCGTTGCCTTGCCTTGAGAACCACTATCCCACCGGACGACCTCCCACCGCACAGTCCTGCAGCACCGGACCAGCGGAGCACCGTCCCGCCGAGCGGAGGTGAGTACAGAACTAAAGGGGGTGAGAGGGGGGGCTGGATGATGTTAAAGGCCGCAGTGGTCTTTAACCTGCGGACCTTCAGAGGTTTCAAAACTACAACTCCCAGCACGCCCGGACAGCCGATGGCTGCCCTGGCTTACTGGGAGTTGTAGTTTTGAAACATCTGGAGGTCCGCAGGCTGAAGACCACTGAGGGCGGAGAGGTCACTCGAATATAAGCCGAGGGGGGTGTTTTCAGCACGAAAAATCGTGCTGAAAAACTCGGCTTATACTCGAGTATATACGGTATGTATGTTTTTTTTTTACCCTTTTTACCACTTTTTTTTTTCCTCTAAATGTACTAACTCATTTTTTGTCTTCTCATTTCAGATCCGTGTATCTTGTGGATTACTTTAGATTCAGGGGAGTGCAGTGATTAGCATTTTTTTGGTTTAATGTTAATAAAATGGTTAATGAGGACTTTTGGGGGAGTGTTTTTTTGGAATACATTTTTTTTAAATGTGATGTTTTTTTTTTAAATATACTTGGCAGGCTTAGTAGTGGAAGCAGTATTATAGACAGAGTCCATTATTAAGCTGAGGCTTAGCATTAGCCCCCAAAACAGCTAGCGCTAACCCCCAATTATTTCCCCGGTACCCACCACCACAGGGGTGCTGGGAGGAGGCGGTACCACCAGGCCCAGAGCCTCAAATATGGCGCTCCTGGGCCTAGGCGGTAACAGGCTGGTGTTATTTAGGCTTGGGAGGGCCAATAACAATGGTCCTTGCCCACCCTGGTAACATCAGGCTGTTGCTGCTTGGTTGGTATTTGGATAAAAATAGGGGGAACCTTATCTTTGTTTTGCATGAATAATTATTAAAAAAAAAAACGCATAGGGTTCCCCCTATTTTTATTTTCAGCAAAATACCAACCAAGCAGCAACAGCCTGATGATACCAGGGTGGGCGAGGACCATTGTTACTGGCCCTCCCCAGCCTAATTAATGCCAGCCCGTTACCGCCTAGGCCCAGGAGCGCCATATTTGATGCTTCGGGCCTATTGGCACCGGCTCTTCCCGGTACCCCTGTGGCGGTGGGTACTGGGGTAATAATTGGAGGTTAGCGCTAGCTGTGTTGGGGGCTAACACTAAGCATAGGCTTAGTAATGGATTCCGTCTATTAGACAGCTTCCACTACTAAGCCTTTTAAGTAGTTAAAAAAAAAACACGTTTCAAAAAAATTTATTCCAAAACAACACTCTCATTAACATTAAACAGGTTTAACCCCTTCAGGACCAAGCCCATTTTGGCCTTAAGGACCAGAGCGTTTTTTGCACATCTGACCACTGTCACTTTAAACATTAATAACTCTGGAATGCTTTTAGTTATCATTCTGATTCCGAGATTGTTTTTTCGTGACATATTCTACTTTAACATGGTGGTAAATTTTTGTGGTAACTTGCATCCTTTCCTTGTGAAAAATCCTAAAATTTGATGAAAAATTTGAAAATTTTGCATTTTTCTAACTTTGAAGCTCTCTGCTTGCAAGGAAAATGTATATTACAAATAAAAAAAAAATTTTATTCACATATACAATATGTCTACTTTAAGTCTGCATCATAAAAGTGACAAGTTTTTACTTTTGGAAGACACCAGAGGGCTTCAAAGTTCAGCAGCAATTTTCCAATTTTCACAAAATTTTCAAACTCACTATTTTTCAGGGACCAGTTCAGGTTTGAAGTGGATTTGAAGGGTCTTCATATTAGAAATACCCCACAAAAGACCCATTATAAAAACTGCACCCCCCAAAGTATTCAAAATGACATTCAGTCATCATTTTAACCCTTTAGGTGTTTCACAGGAATAGAAGCAAAGTGAAGGAGAAAATTCACAATCTTAATTTTTTACACTCGCATGTTCTTGTAGACCCAATTTTTGAATTTTTACAAGGGGTAAAAGGAGAAAATGTATACTTATATTTGTAGCCCGATTTCTCTCGAGTAAGCACATACCTCATATGTCTATGTAAAGTGTTCGGCGGGCGCAGTAGAGGGCTCAGAAGGGAAAGAGCGATAAGGGAATTTTGGAGGGTAAGTTTTTCTGAAATGGTTTTTGGGGGGCATGTTGCATTTAGGAAGCCCCTATGGTGCCAGAACAGCAAAAAACCCTCACATGGCATACCATTTTGGAAACTAGACCCCTTGAGGAACATAACAAGGAATAAGGTGAGCCTTAATACCCTACAGGTGTTTCACGACTTTTGCATATGTAAATTTTTTTTTAGATTTTTCACTAAAATGTGTGTTTCCCCCCAAATTTCACATTTTTCCAAGGGTTAATAGCAGGAAATACCCCCCAATATTTGTAACCCCTTCTCTTCTGAGTATGGAGGTACCCCATAAGTTGACCTGAAGTGCACTATGGGCGAACTACAATGCTCAGAAGAGAAGGAGTCATATTTGGCTTTTTGAGAGCAAATTTTGCTCGGGGGGCATGTCGCATTTAGGAAGCCCCTATGGTGCCAGAACAGCAAAAAAAAAAAACACATGGCATACCATTTTGGAAACTAGACCCCTTGAGGATTGTAATAAGGAATAAAGTGAGCCTTATTACCCCACAGGTGTTTCACGACTTTTGCATATGTAAAAAAAATATATATAATTTTTCCACTAAAATGTGTGTTTCCCCCCAAATTTCAAATTTTTGCAAGGGTTAATAGCAGGAAATACTCCCCAATATTTGTAACCCCTTCTCTTCTGATTATGGAGGTACACCATAAGTTGAACTGAAGTGCACTATGGGCGAACTACAATGCTCAGAAGAGAAGGAGCCATATTTGGCTTTTTGAGAGCAAATTTTGCTCGGGGGGCATATCGCATTTAGGAAGCCCCTCTGGTGCCAGAACAGCAAAAAAAAAAACAAATGGCATACCATTTTGGAAACGAGACCCCTTGAGGAACGTAACAAGGGGTACAGTGAGCATTTGCCCCCCACTGGTGTCTGACAGATCTTTGTAACAGTGGGCTGTACAAGTTTTCATTTTCACGGACCACTGTTCCAAAGATCCGTCAGACACCTGTGGGGGGGGGGGGGTAAATTCTCACTGCACCCCTCATTACATTTCGTGAGGGGTGTCGTTTCCGAAATGGGGTCACATGTGGGGTTTTGTTTTTTTTGCGTTTGTCAAAACCGCTGTAACAATCAGCCACCCCTGTGCAAATCACCTCAAATGTACATGGTGCGCTCTCCCTTCTGGGCCTTGTTGTGCGCCCCCAGAGCACTTTGCGCTCACATATGGGGTATCTCTGTAGTCAGGAGAAATTGCGTTACAAATTTTGGGGGGCTTTTTTCCCTTTTACCTCTTCTGAAAATGTATAGGGCAACATCAGCATGTTAGTGTAAAAAATCAAAAATTTTTACACTAACATTCTGGTGTAGACCCCAACATTTCCTTTTCATGAAGGGTTAAAGAAGAAAAAGCCCCCCAAACCTTGTAACGCAATTTCTCCCGAGTACGGCGATACCCCATATGTCGCCCTAAACTGTTGCCTTGAAATACGACAGGGCTCCAAAGTGAGAGCACCGTGGGCATTTGTGGCCTAAATTAGGGATTTGCATAGGGGTGGACATAGGGGTATTCTACGCCAGTGATTCCCAAAAAGGGTGCCTCCAGCTGTTGCAAAACTCCCAGCATGCGTGGACAGTCAACGGCTGTCCGGCAATACTGGGAGTTGTTGTTTTTCAACAGCTGGAGGCTCTGCTTTTGAAACAGTGGCGTACCAGAGGGGGAGGGGGGGCTTATTGGGGGAGGGGGGCTGTGTAGGGGTATGTGTATATGTAGTGTTTTTAACTTTTAATTTTATTTTGTGTTAGTGTAGTGTAGTGTAGTGTTTTTAGGGTACAGTCACATGCGCGGGGGATTACAGCGAGTTTCCCGGCGCAAAATTTGCTGCATCTCAAGATGCGAGAAAACCACTGTAAAGGCCTCGCCCATGTGAATGTACCCTGTACATTCACAGGGGGGGGGGGGGGGGGGGTGCACCAGCTGTTGCAAAACCACAACTCCCAGCATGCATGGTCTGTTAGTGCATGCTGGGAGTTATAGTTTTGCAATAGCTGGAGGCACACAGGTTAGGAAACACTGAGTTACAAACAGACAATGTTTCCCAACCAGTGTGTCTCCAGTTGTTGCAAAACTACAACTCCCAGCATGCCCAGACAGCTGAAGGGCATGCTGGGAGTTGTAGTTCGGCAACATCTGAAGGGCTAGATGTTGCTGAACTAAAACTCCCAGCATGCCTGGACAGTCAGTGCATACTGGGAGTTGTAGTTTTGCAACAGCTGGAAGAGCACAGATTGGAGACCATTATACAATGGTCTCCAAACTGGGGCCCTCCAGATGTTGCAAAACTACAACTCCCAGCATGCCCAGACAGCCAAAGGCTGTCTAGGCATGCTGGGAGTTGTAGTTTTCAGACTCCTAGAAGCAGCAGTGAAGATCTTCACTGCTGCTTCTGAGGACCATATACTTACCTGCCGGTCCCGTCGCTGCTTGTCCACGTGGCCGGTCCTGCCGCTGCTCCTCGGTCCCGCCAGGTAAGGCCGCCGGTCCCCTGATGTTCCCCCCCTATGCCGCAGGTCCCCGCGAGCCCCCGCAGCCATCGTCCCCCGTTCTGCCCGACTTCCATGGGCGGGCAGTGCGGGGGATCTGAACTTTCACCCCAGATCACTGTGATTGGTCCACAGGGACCAATCACAGTGATCGCTGACCAGGACCATCAATGGATGGTCCTGGGGGTGAAGCAGAAGTTGTCCCCTGCTGGAAACAGCGGGACTTCTGCCAGTTAACTCGTGCGATGCTGCGCATCGCCGTGTTAACTGATTGTCATTTATAAACGCCGGGATGCGCGGACGCACTGCACAACCCGGCGTTTATATATGACATTCTGCGGGAAGGGGTTAAAAAAGACGCTGGTCATTGAAGCAGTCCACCAAATCCGAAGTAGTCCACAGGATACATGGATCTGAAATGAGGAGAAAAAAAGAAAAATAGGTTAATACATTTATTGTCACCCGTCCGCGCCTGACTACAACTCCCAGCATGCCCTTACAGTAAGAGCATGCTGGGAGTTGTAGGGGGGGTGACAATCTCCCGCACCACATGACTACAACTCACAGCATGCCCTTACAGTAAGGATATGCTGGGAGTTGTAGTCATGTGATGCGGGAGATTGTTACCCCCCCCCCCCCCCACGCACACACTACAACTCCCAACATATCGTTATTGTAAGGACATGCTGGGAGTTGTATTTGTGCCGCAGAGGGCAGGTGACAGGCTTGTCACCTGCCCCCCTACAACTCCCAGCATGCCCTTACAGTAAGGATATGCTGGGAGTTGTAGTGTGTGTGTGTGTGGGGGGGGGGGGGGTGCGGGGGTAACCATCTCCCGCACCACATGACTACAACTCCCAGCATATCCTTACTGTAAGGGCATGCTGGGAGTTTTAGGGGGGCAGGTGAAAAGCCTGTCACCTGCCACACAACTACAACTCCCAGCATGTCCTTACAGTAAGGGCATGCTGGGAGTTGTAGTCATGTGGTGTGGGAGATTGTCACCCCCCCCCCCCTACAACTCCCAGCATGCTCTTACTGTAAGGGTATGCTGGGAGTTGTAGTTTTGCGGCAGGGGGGCAGGTGACAAGCTTGTCAACCCCCCCACGCACACAACTCTCCCAGCATGCCCTTCCTGTAAGGACATGCTGGGAGTTGTAGTCGTGCCAGCCAGAGAAGCGGGTGGTAATGCGCTCCGCTCCTTGGCTGCAGTGATCAGAGAATCACTGTAATTTCATATTTCCTGTCGTCACGTGACACGGGACCCAGCGGGAAATTTGAAATTACACCAAACTCCGCGGCGCTGTAGTAAGGAGCCCGGGCTGACATAACACTGCAGCCGCCCGGGACTCCCTCAGCCAGGCAGGGAGATGTGCAGAAGCCGTCCCTGCCATCTCTCGGTGTGTACCGCAGTGCTGAGGGATGACAGGGACGGCACCTACACATCTCCCTGACGGCTGTGGGAGTCCCGTGGGGGGCTGCTGAGTGAGGTTAGCCCGGGCACCTTACCACGGTGCCGCAGGATATCTTAGGAGCCCGGGAGGGTGCAGACTGATGCCAGCCCGTCTCCTTTTAACATCTAGCGGAGCCGCGGAGCTTTTAGTCCCTAATGTAATATCAAATTTCCCGTGATTGGCTGCTCGGTCCTGGCCAATTACGGGACCCAGCGGGAAATATGAAATTACATTAAGGGAAATAGAAACTCCACTGCGCCGAGGTTTGTTAAAAGGAGCCCAGGCTGGAATCAGTCTTCAGCCGCCCGGGTTCCTCCGATTCTATCCCCGCTACCCTAATACAATGATGGGGATGGGGACACTGCTTTATATAACCCCCACCCCCCTTGTCTTCCACCTGCCCGCGCCGCACATTGTCCGCCCGCTACAATACTACAACTCCCAGCATGCCCTCACTGTATGGACATGCTGGGAGTTGTAGTCTTGCAACAGGTAGCAGACAGATGGGAGATGTGCAGCGCAGGCGGGTGGGAAACAAGGGGGGGATGTCATTATGTTAGGGTAGCGGGGTTAGAATCAGACAGAGCTGGGCGGCTGCAGAGTGATGCCAGCCCGGGCTCCTTTGTACAGTTGCAATATATTTCCCGCTGGAGCTGTGATCACGGCTGCCAGCGGGAAATATAAAATTTGCTCTCAAAAGCCGTTTTGTGTGCCAGCTCCGAGCTGGCTTATATTTATGCAGTTTTTGAGGGCTTGCGACTTTTTATGCGACTTTCGCACTTGATAAATCCCTGACCACTGAAAAGTAAAAAAAAAAATTTACTTTCGTATGCTTTTTTGTAGCTTTTTGCTTACAGCCAAAAGTCGCACAAAAAATTGCTTAAGTGCTAATGCGACTTTTTCTGCGACTTTTGTAAGCAAAAAAAGAGCTCTAAATCCCTTGATAAATGTCCCCCATTGTATTTGTGAATCAATATATAATTTGGAATGTCCATTTTCCTTACAGGCAGAAAAATGCTAAATTTTCTATATTTTGGGATTTTTCAACAAGAAAAGATTCAAGTAACGACAAAAATTACCACTATGTTAAAGTAGAATATGTCACGAAAAAACAATCTCAGAATAAGAATGAAAAGTAAAAGCATCTCAGAGTTATTCATATATAAAGTGACAGTGGTCAGATTTGCAAAAATTTTATTTTATTTAAAAAAAAATTTTTTTTTTGTAAAATGGGAAAAGAGGGGGAATTCATTTTTTTAAACATATTTGGTAGAATAGTCTGAATGACTAAAATATAACGTTAATGACTCCATACGGTGAACGACATAAAACATAAAAATAACAAAGTCCAATGCTGAATTGTGATCACATCCCGGAAAAAAAAAAAAAAAAGGAATAAAAAGTCATCAAAAATCACATATACACAAATGTGGTACCGATGAAAACAACAAATCACAGATTAAGTGCCCATACAAGCCCGTACGTTTTCAGAAAAACGTACTCTCCAAAATCCCCTTGTCGCTCTTTCCCTTCTGAGCCCTCTACTGCGCCCGCCGAACACTTTACATAGACATTTGAGGTATGTGCTTACTCGAGAGAAATTGGGCTACAAATATAAGTATACATTTTCTCCTTTTACCCCTTGTAAAAATTCAAAAATTGGGTCTACAAGAACATGCGAGTGTAAAAAATGAAGATTGTGAATTTTCTCCTTCACTTTGCTTCTATTCCTGTGAAACACCTAAAGGGTTAAAATGATGACTGAATGTCATTTTGAATACTTTGGGGGGTGCAGTTTTTATAATGGGGTCTTTTGTGGGGTATTTCTAATATGAAGACCCTTCAAATCCACTTCGAACCTGAACTGGTCCCTGAAAAATAGTGAGTTTGAAAATTTTGTGAAAAATTGGAAAATTGCTGCTGAACTTTGAAGCCCTCTGGTGTCTTCCAAAAGTAAAAACTCGTCACTTTTATGATGCAAACATAAAGTAGACATATTGTATATGTGAATAAAATTTTTTTTTATTTGTAATATACATTTTCCTTACAAGCAGAGAGCTTCAAAGTTAGAAAAATGCAAAATTTTCTAATTTTTCATCAAATTTTAGGATTTTTCACAAGGAAAGGATGCAAGTTACCACAAAAATTTACCACCATGTTAAAGTAGAATATGTCACGAAAAAACAATCTCGGAATCAGAATGATAACTAAAAGCATTCCAGAGTTATTAATGTTTAAAGTGACAGTGGTCAGATGTGCAAAAAACGCTCTGGTCCTTAAGGCCAAAATGGGCTTGGTCCTGAAGGGGTTAAAGATCACAACCCCACAAAATCCATATGATGGCTTATTTTTTGCACGTATACCATTGACTGTGCGGTTTAATTAACTATATATTTTTATAATTCTGACATTTCTGCATGCGGCGATACCATATATGTTTATTTACACAGTTTTTGGATTTTTTTTTTACGGAAAAAGGGGGGTGATTCAAGCTTTTTTCACTTTTTTTTTTCAATGTTATAGCTCCCATAGGGAGCTATAACACTGCACACACTGATCTTTTACATTGATCAATGGTTTCTCATAGGAAACCATTGATCAATGATTCTGCCGCTTGACTGCTCATACCTGGATCTCAGGCACTGAGCAGTCATTTGGCGTTCGGACAGTGATCAAGTTGAACGCTGCATCTAAAGGGTTAATAGCGCGCGAAACCACGATCAGTGCTGCTCGCTATTAGCCTCGGCTCCCGGCTGTTGTTAGGGGCCTGGCCCGACCCGCTATGACGCTGGGCCACGGCGTGGCCCCGCATTATAGAAAGGTGGTGGGCGGAGGGCGTATAGGTATGCCCTCCGTCCCCAACAGGTTAAAGGAGATCTTTAGTGCTTATAACTTATACCCCAACCTAAGGATAGGGGATGAGTTATAAATCGCGGGGGGGTCCGGGCACTGGGGCCCCCCGCGATCTCCTGTATGGGGCCGTGGCAATGAACAGGAAAGGGGGCATTCTGTTCCCGCATGACGCGGCAGCCGGCACGCCCTTCCATGACTCCCATAGAAATACATGGAGGGGCGTGCCCGCTGCCGCGTCAAGCGGGGATGGAACACCCCCTTTCCTGTACATAACTGTGGCCCCGTACAGAAGATGGCGGGGGGCCCGATCGCTCGTACCCCCCAGTGATCTATAACTTATACCCTATCCTTAGGATGGGGGATAAGTTATAAGCACTACAGATCTTCTTTAAATGTGAGTGCAGGTGCAGTGACCATGCCGGCGTATAAGATGACTTGGCGTATAAGACGACCCCCAACTTTGCCGTGCTGGGAGTTGTAGTTTCACAACAGCTGGAGGCACCCTGGTTTTTAGTATACAGTATTAGTTTTTACTTGCTCTGGCCGGCCCCCGCCTGCAGCTACACACAGGAGCCCGCCCGGGCAGATAGTCAGAAGTTTTCCTATCCCGGACCTCAATACCCGGCGTATAAGACGACCCCCGGCTTTTCAGAAGAAAATTTGGGGTTAAAAAGTCGTCTTATACGCCGGGATATACGGTATTTATATATTTTTAACCCCTTCAGGACAGGTTTTTTCATTTTTGCACTTAGTTTTTACCTCCTCACCTTCTTAAAATCATAACACTTTCAATTTTCTACATACAGAGTCCTATAAGGGCTGTTTTTTTGTGCCACCTATTGTACTTTGTAATGACATCAATCATTTCACCACAAAATCTACGGAAAAACTAGGGGGGAAAAAAAAACTCCATTCTGATTTTTTTTTTTTAGGGGGTTCAGATTCTACACACTGCACTTTTCGGTAAAAATGACACCTTATATATATTCTGTAGATCCATACGATTAAATTGATACACAGCTTATTAAGGTTTGATTTTGTTTTACTTCTGTTAAAAAAAAATCATTACTTTTACACCAAAATTAGTACGTTTAAAATTGTCCTCTTCTGACCTCTATAACTTTTTTTTTATTTTTCCGTATACAGCAAACAATTAGCCCTCATACAGTTTAAAACATACTTATATTGTTCAAAAAGTTAGATTTTTTTTTGAAGCAGTACAAAAAGAGTAAAGCGTTTACCCAAGCATTGACCCGCAGTATAAAAAGAACATGTCAGTGAATAAAAACGAAAACCCTCAAAAGTTGCCAAATTGTGGTTTTCTTTTCAATTTCCAGCCGTAAATAATATATATATATTTTTTTATAGTACCGTACATTTTATGTTACCGTACATTACAAAGTACAGTTGGTCGCAAAATAAACAACAACTCATATTGGTCTTTGGGTGGAAAATTAAAAGATTTATGGCTCTTAGAAGGGGAGGAGGAAAAAATGAAAATGTAAAAATGAAAATGTCCTTTGTCCTCAAGACCAAAAAGGGCTGTGACCCTGAAGGGGTTAAAACTGTAATCTTCAAATCCTTTGTAAACCCCCAGTATAACTGTACATAGTGTAAGTAAAGTACAGTACAGCCATTACAATGGGTACACATACACGTGATGTCATCTGCTGTGACATCACACATCAAAGAGACTTTCTCCAGGGTAGAATCCAATCCCTAACACTTATTTCCTCGGTTCGGCGGGTGAACACGTTCTCCTACTAGACCTGCGCTTATTTTGCAAATTGAAGAGAATTTTGTCTATTTAGGCAAAAGGATCCTGTAAGGACGGCGACCATGAAGCTAAGAGGTAGGAATAATGAAAACTTCCAAAATTTCTGTTTAAAAATGGATTTAACATGAATGTATTAGTGTAAAGTTAATATAGTAGAGTGCAGTAAAGTTACTGATGTTCTCTTGTACAGTCTATCCTGGGTGGCTTTAAAGGGGGGCTTCCCCAGCGTTCGGCACATTTTGTTCCAAACGCTTGGAGCGGGCGGCGGGGGTTGTGACATTAGGGCCACGCCCCCTCAATGTAAGTCTATGGGAAGGTTGTGGTGTTACCTCACGAGGGGCGTGGCCGTGAAGTTGCGACCCTGTCGAATGCTGAATGAACGCTGGGTGCTGCACAGAGATCGCTGGGGTACCAGCTGCGGGACCCCTGCAATCAGACATCTTATCCCCTATCCTTTGGATAGGGGATAAGATGTCTAGAGGCAGAGTACTCCTTTAAGTCTCTTACAGCAATTGAGCAAATGTTTATTCCTGTGAGATAAATGATTTCAGTTTGTGAATCAATGCTTTAAGTATTTTGCCTTCTAAAAGAAAACATGGGAAACTACTCTGATATTAGTGAAATAATATAATAATAGTAGTAATATAATTATAATAACAATGTTTTAGTCACACATAAGTTTAAAAAAAGCTTCATACAGTGACAATACAGTGATCCATGACATCTAATCTTCTAGCATATAGCCTATAAAATATTGATAGTTTGCCGTATAAATTATAGTTTTAACAAAAAAAGTATATATATGTATATATATATATATATATATATACATATATATGAACATATGTATTTACATATATATATATACATAAATAAATGAATGAATATAGGTCTAATATATTGTATCCTGTCGCTATTTTGCAGATATCCCAGTTCTCTCGGTGCCTGTCGTGTGTCTCATACATTACGTGACGAGTTTCCTTTGGCGGTATACTAACCTATATCATTATAAGGTCACTCCACCATATTATGAGATCCATAAAATACCTGGGAAGAAGATTAAGCACCGTGGTCAGCGAGCAGATGTGGCTATTGACATGGCTTTAGGTGACAATTCAGACCCACATGAATCCAGGCACAGCGATCATGTGACAGTCACCATGGAGGATAACCAGATGGATTTACCAACAACCTCTGAAGATGCCTCGGAGCCCAAAGTGTCTTGGCTGCAGCGGACTTGGCAATATGCTAAAAGCAAACTGAAGTGGCCCAATTATGTATCCAATGTTTGGGTTGGAGCATGGGCCATGGCCAAGCGGACAGTAACCGGCATGATGACCACATTCAAGATGCCATTTTACTTCCTACATACACAGCTAAGAAGTATTACAGCAAAGGCCATTGACGATCAATGTGAACCAATTTAACAAGACGGCTGATTGGGTCACACAAGATCTACATATGGTTTGGGGTGGGGGTGGGGAGGAGCCCGAAATGCAGCCACCTCCACGTGGTGGGCTCTGGGTCACTTGATACATTAACAAGTGAGCGAGGAGCTGCATAATTCAAGGCACATTTCCCATATAGGACATACAGCTTGTAATGGAGACAGAAGATATTGACCACCTAGAGATACATTTTGCACATAAGTGGGAAAACAAGCCCCCCTATTGGATGATTAAGGAATCAGAGATATGTAGAAGGGGAGAGGTGGATTCCCAGGAATGGAGGATGACAATATATCTCTAGCATAATATCTCTGGATAAGTGGATATGGTGGAAACAGTATCATTATTACAATTATTTTTAACCCCTTAAGGACCTGCAATGTAAATGTACATTTGCATTGCCATCTTCTGGGATCACCACGTCTCTGGATGCGGTGATTGGACTGGGATGGCTGTTGTTATATCGCCAGGGGGGGGGGGTCCCGGGAATCCCCCCTTGGCGGCAATCGCTGTGATTCGTCAGTCAATACTGACCGGTGAATCACGGCTTTTCCAGGCCAAATGGGTCACTGGTGACCAAGGAAATATGGGTGATTGGTGCTGTCCGAGACAGCACCAATCACCATTGCCCAGCAGGAGTGAGGTGGCACTGGTGCCACCTCACGATCATGGTGATTGGTCGGCTGAGACCAGCTGAAGAATCACGGCATCTTCTGGGCTGTCCTGACGGCACCCGTTCCACCCCTAGTCTGGAGGGCGAGAGCGGGTACCGACCATGTAGTGTGCAGCGGCGGGGATAGCATACTGGCGGTGGCAGGAAATGACTGGCAGCAGCAGCAGGAGGTGAGGCCTGTGTGCCTCCTACTGTTTCATAACTACAATTCCCAGCATGCACAGCCAAAGGGCATGCTGGGAGTTGTAGTTATGTAACAGCTGGAGATACCCTGGTTGGGAAACACTGTGCTGTACAGATGAAGTGGGGCCAGTATGAGAATAGCTCTTAGTGTAAGATTATATGGGAATGGTCCTAACCTTTGAAGTGGGAACTTGCACTTAATGCAGATTCCATTTCTTTGGAGCCAAAAGCAACACGAGTTGTGTGTCTCATCTTGCTCCTCCGCTGCTGCTGAAGCCTTCCTCATCTATGCCGTCTGCAGAGTTTTTGTGATCTGGAGTATTGTTATTGGAAGTCTCCTTGGAAGCTCTGGAAGACGGATATCATGGTAGAGACGTCTGTGCTGAGAAACAAAGTTCCCGAAAAAACTTTTTGAAGGAGATTTATCTTTTTTTTTTTTTTTTACTTACTTTTTCTTACATGCGACCTATCAAAAAGTCATACGACCTTGATAAATAAATTGCACGTAAGCAAAACCCGGGAAACCCACTTGCAAAAGCATTTTTTTAAATCAGAAAAGTAGATAAAGTTCCTTATCTACCCTTTATTACCAGTAGTGTTTCTAGAGAGTGACGGGGAAGGGGGGGGGGGAGGGGGGTTGGGGCGTACTGCATTGGATGAAGCTGTATTGCTTTTTTTTTTTTTTTTAAAGGAAAATTTTAGTGCCACATATGGGTTATTTACGTAGTCTGTAAAAATCTTACACAACTATTTTGTGCCTTATTCTATTTTAACACAACATTTTCAAATTTAGTGGGTACGCCAGCATGTACGTGTCCTACAATTAACAAGGTGTGCAGTGTGTATTTTTAACCTTAAAATTAATAGAGTTGTTATATAATTAAAGTTTTCTATAATTAACATTAACCTTTGTGCTCTCCCGGTACAGGACCGGTCCTGTACCATCCTTAAGTCCCCTCAGGAAGAGTCCCTTAGGTCCATAGGGCTCTCCTGCAGCGCTCCCCCCTTGTTGTCTCATAAATGCAGTGTATATTCATTATGTGTTTTTATAGTTCATATGTATAAAGTTGTACAGTTTGTATAAAATGCATAGGACCTTCCTTGGTCATGTGATCTACTGTCATGTGATATACCCAGAGTTCCATGGGCACAGGAGCTCCAAGCATTAGCAACCAATGGGCTTTTGTCCAGCCCCCTAGTATATAAGTGGCTGTAGTCTCTATACTCTCTCTTATCTCTTGGACTCAAAAGGAAGCACAAAGTCCTGTATACTACAAATTCATCTCATCAAGGCCAAAGCCTAAAGAAATGCAGCCACTTTTAAAACGTAAGTTACAATTCTCTCTACAAATCCAGTGACTACTCCTCAGCTAAGGAATATATCAGTAGCACAATGGTCTGCCTAAATATCTCAATAATAACAAGTCCAAGCAAACATGTGAGGTGTCCTGTGTCACGGTTGCCTCTGAAGGAACTGCATAATTGTAAAGACTGTTCCCTAAACATTTCAAGTAAAAGTTCCAGTTTATTCAGAATCCTTGCTGTGGACATTCCTTTATTACAAACCATTTTTGGGTTGGTTGACGGCGGTTACTATACCGGAATAACCACATACTCGCGTCACGAACACTAAGGGGTTAACAACATCTTGCCCCCAGGATTTATACCACCTGCTACATACTGCAACACCCCAGTCACCACATTTCTTTTGGCGTCCTACGAACAGGATACGGGTGTGTGCCTTTAATAATTCAGCCACCCAGGCCACCCACAATGAAAAACGGGTGTATGCCGTGATTGCAAGTGCCACTAGTCATCCCCCTGTGCAGGAATATGTATAGAAAACTGTCCAGGATTGTCGCAATCCGCGACCGAAATTACGCCCAAAAGTGTACAGGACATTGTTGCTGAAATTGTGCTTTGCCGGGGTGCTAGAAAAAGTAAGGGGGAGGTGAAGAATATTGTATTGTGGCCATGGGTAAGATTAGGAACGAAGCCATGTTACGTGCTTCAGTACAAAAGTACCTGAAGTCTCCTCAGCGGCCAATTTGAGTATGTTCCTGTTTTCATAATATGTGCCCTACTATTTGGTCCCATTACCCTGATGGGTTTGTTCTTACCTTCTTTGTTTCTTGCTCCTTTGAATTGTTTTATTGTATTGTAAAACTTAATGAAATGATCTAATTAAAAAAAAAAATACCTGAAGGGGTTAAGGAAGAACCCAAGAAGCGCGCCAAGATGTCCCATGCTGGATATCATGTAGCAGCGTCTATGCCGAAGTGGAACTGTTGTCTGACTTCCTGTGGGACAGGAAGTCAGAGCTGCACCAATGACGTCCTTCCGGCCGGCATTTTGTTGAAGCCTCTTATAAAAGGCACCATGCGGCCATCCCTCTTCAGTCCGGAAATGGCAGAGAGGTGTACAGACATGGCGCAGCCCACCAGAGCACGTGAAGAGAGCAACAAGATGGCTGCGGAGCAGCGGAAAGTTACAGTGGCTGCAGCGCAGCTGTTCCATGACCTAGCTGACCATTTGCAGCAATTGCCCCTTGGGGCCGAGGAGGCCTGCAAGCTGCCCCCGCTTCCAGAGGACGATGAATGGCAAGCTACCCCAAAAAGGGGATCACCACAGTCTTCAGCAGCAGCATCGCCGGTGAGATTGTTCCCTCGCCACAGATCCTGGGCGGAGATTGCAACCGAGGAGTCAGATGTAAGTACGCCGGCCGAGGCCGCATTTTCTACGCCTTCAGCCCCGACAGGGAACCCCCAGGGCAGAAGTCTGTTCCAGTTAGAGCACGCTCACAGTCACCCCTTCTCCTTCAATGGGTGTTCGGCGACGAGCCAGAGTTTGTCCCGTACTTGTGGGACCATGTCCTTCCCCTGCCAGGGAAGTCCCATCCACCAGTTCCCACAGTACAGGCTGAGAGAGCCCGCAGAGAGGCCGAAATAGCCAGCATCATTGAGAAATTAAAAGCCCAGCACAGAGAGAGGTATGGGCCTAAGCAGTTGCCCTATGAAGTACAAGTAGAGCAGCAGCAGGATACTAAAAGGCTGGAAGCCCTCTATATAAGCAAGTTGGACTATCCACAAGTGGGTGAGCCACCCTTGGAGCGCCGACTCGCCACAGTTATAAAATTTGATAAAGTACGTGGCTTTGGCACCCTCCAAGACTGCCAGCATGGAGGAACCATGCTAGTAAATAGGAAAGTCGTTCAGCGGGACTGCCTGCCTCCAGCACTCCACTCCTTAGAAGCAGGGGAGATAGTGGAATATACCCCGGTAAAAAGTCTGTGGGGAGAATGGGCGGCAGCCATAACCAGGCCCAAAAATCCCACTCAAATACCCTTTACGTATTTTCCGTCGGACGACTGGGACATAGATCCCCATTGAATTCGGCCGATAAGGTGGAAGAAGAAATGTATTTGTCCGAGGCGCCCATCATGGCTCCTAAATTTATGAGGAGAGAGAGAAAAGGAAAAAAGGGGGGAGGCTCAAGCTAAATGTAAAGCATAACACAAAAGGGTGCTATCTGGCTCATAAAACAATAAGCACAATAATAACCAGACTAAATAGCCATAAAGGATGCATACCCAATATCATATAATGCAAGAAAATGTAAACTTTATTATAACACATATGACACAAAGTAAGGAAAAACACTCTAAAAACACTTAAAAAGGCTCAGAAGAGCCGCACTACAACAGTGGGACCAATTGTGGTCACCACAGGACATGGGAAGAAAAATGAAAGGGACCCCTCCTGTCACTCACCAAATAAGTAACAATAAAACACAAATGACAAAAAAGGGCAATGACAAATGGGCTTCTTTATTGGACATGGGCTTACTGGGACACTTTCCCTCCTTCCTCCGTCTGTGGATCGTCCACTGTGTTTGTATATTAGTGTACTGAGTATTACATTCTTGCACCTGCTTCCCTGAGTAACATTCATCGCATTGTACCATTTACCATTTGGGGACTGGCATGCACAGTTTGTTGACTGTCCACTACTTTTTTGTCATTTGTGTTTTATTGTTACTTATTTGGTGAGTGACAGGAGGGATCCCTTTCATGTTTCTTCCCATGTCCTGTGGTGACCATAATTCGTCCCACTGTTGTAGTGTGGCTCTTCTGAGCCTTTTTAAGTGTTTTTAGAGTGTTTTCCTTGCTTTGTGTCATATGTGTTATAATAAAGTTTACATTTTCTTGCATTATATGATATTGGGTATGCATCCTTTATGGCTATTTAGTCTGGTTTTTATTGTGTAAATTTATGAGGAGGTCCAGTCCTGAATCTTCACTTACAGAAAATGTGCCCAGGCGTACTCCCCCAGAGGAGGTGAGGCCTAACCAACGGGCACCAACTTATGTGCCTAGGCCTACTCCACGCCGGAGGTGAGGCCTAATCAGCACGCACCGACCGATGTGCCGTGGCCTACTCCACCTAAGGAAGTGTGGCCGAACCAGCTGGCACCTACAGCTGTACCAGCGGCATCAGTCTCTGAAGTCAATGTGGTGGTCAATGTTAATCCGACCATAACACAGTCCTGGCTGACCAATGTAGCCTGGAGGGAAACCCAACCTCGTGCTCCCAGATATATATCACAAAGCAGGAAGCACACCGACAGGCGAGGTTGGGAAGCAAGAAGAACCAATTTCAAATTTTTTGCATTCTACTAAATGTGTGGTACACTAATACCTTCTTTATTGTTTCAGGTTATCATTATCCGCAACAGTTCAAGTCAAGTGCCTGGCAGGACTGTGCAAAGAAGTTTCACCATTTGTAAAGTAACCATTTTCGTAAGTTTGTGCCCGGCTCTGGCCGAGAGACTCCTTGCCCTAGGAGATCCTATTAAGTCTTGTGCCCAGCTATAGCCATGATCCTAACCAAAGACTCCATAATGTAGGTGGATTGCTGAGCCTTACATGCACGTTATTGTATATGTGATAAAAGTAATATATATTTTGTGCACTATTTGGCACTCAAAAATATCAGGTAAATTTAACCTGACCATCTTAATTATTTGCTGCTGGTATTTAACCTTTGTGCCTACAAGCAACAAAAGTTATGTTCACCTAAAATGTAATAAAATGTAAATGGTATCACGATTCGGCTGGCTGGAGGTGGATCCTCTGTGCCAGAGAGGGATTGGCGTGGACCGTGCTGGTGGACCGGTTCTAAGTTGCTACTGGTATTCACCAGAGCCCGCCGCAAAGCGGGATGGTCTTGCAGCGGCGGTAGCAACCAGGTCGTATCCACCAGCAACGGCTCAACCTCTCTGACTGCTGAAGATAGGCGCGGTACAAGGGAGTAGACAAGAGCAAGGTCGGACGTAGCAGAAGGTCAGGGCAGGCAGCAAGGATCGTAGTCAGGGGCAACGGCAGGAGGTCTGGAACACAGGCTAGGAACACACAAGGAAACGCTTTCACTGGCACAATGGCAACAAGATCCGGCGAGGGAGTGCAGGGGAAGTGAAGTATAAATAGGGAGTGCACAGGTGAACAAACTAATTAAGCCAGCTGCGCCAATCAGTGGCGCAGTGGCCCTTTAAATTGCAGAGACCCGGCGCGCGCGCGCCCTAAGGAGCGGGGCCGCGCGCGCCGGGACAAGACCGACGGAGAGCGAGTCAGGTACGGGAGCCGGGATGCGCATCGCGAGCGGGCAGCTCCCGCAACGCGAATCGCATCCCGGCTGAGAGAGGTATTGCAGCGCACCCGGTCAGCAGGTCTGACCGGGGTGCTGCAAATGCGAGGATGATGCGAGCGCTCCGGGGAGGAGCGGAGACCCGGAGCGCTCGGCGTAACAGTACCCCCCCCCCCCTTGGGTCTCCCCCTCTTCTTGGAGCCTGAGAACCTGAGGACAAGACTTTTGTCTAGGATGTTGTCCTCAGGTTCCCAGGATCTCTCTTCTGGACCACAGCCTTCCCAATCCACCAAGAAATTTTTTTTCCCTCTGACCGTCTTGGAGGCCAGAATCTCCTTCACGGAGAAGACGTCAGAAGAACCGGAAACAGGAGTGGGAGAAACAAGTTTGGGAGAGAAGCGGTTAATGATGAGTGGTTTAAGGAGAGAGACATGGAAGGCATTGGGAATACGAAGAGAAGGAGGAAGAAGGAGTTTGTAAGAGACAGGGTTAATCTGGCACAAGACTTTGAAAGGACCAAGATAGCGTGGTCCCAGTTTGTAACTGGGGACACGAAAGCGGACATATTTAGCGGAGAGCCATACCTTGTCTCCGGGAGCAAAAATGGGGGGAGTTCTTCTTTTCTTATCGGCAAACCTTTTCATGCGGGATGAAGCCTGTAAAAGAGAATTTTGGGTCTCTTTCCATATGGTGGAAAGATCACGAGTCACTTCATCCACAGCGGGCAAACCAGAGGGCAAGGGAGTAGGGAGGGGGGGAAGAGGGTGACGGCCGTACACCACGAAAAATGGGGACTTAGCAGAAGATTCGGAGACTCTGAAGTTGTATGAGAATTCGGCCCATGGTAGAAGATCTGCCCAGTCATCCTGGCGGGAGGAAACAAAATGCCGTAAATAGTCACCCAGGACCTGGTTAATTCTTTCTACTTGCCCATTGGATTGGGGATGATAAGAAGAAGAGAAGTTTAATTTAATCTTGAGCTGTTTACAGAGGGCCCTCCAGAATTTAGACACGAATTGGACGCCTCTATCCGAGACGATCTGCGTGGACAAACCGTGAAGACGAAAAATGTGTACAAAAAATTGTTTTGCCAACTGAGGCGCTGAAGGAAGACCAGGAAGAGGAATAAAATGTGCCATCTTGGAAAATCGATCAACGACCACCCAAACAACAGTGTTGCCACTGGATGGGGGTAAGTCTGTAATAAAGTCCATACCAATCAGTGACCAAGGCTGTTCGGGGACAGGCAGAGGATGAAGGAGACCAGCAGGCTTCTGGCGAGGAGTCTTATCCCGGGCACAGACAGTACAGGCCCGCACAAAATCAACAACATCCGTCTCCAGAGTCGGCCACCAATAGAAACGAGAGATGAGTTGCAAGGATTTTTTGATGCCCGCATGGCCTGCGAGGTGGGAGGAGTGTCCCCATTTGAGAATCCCGAGACGCTGGCGTGGAGAAACGAAGGTCTTCCCTGGAGGAGTTTGCCTGATGGAGGCTGGAGAAGTGGAGATCAGACAGTCAGGAGGAATGATGTGTTGCGGAGAGAGCTCTACTTCCGAGGCATCCGAGGAACGAGAGAGGGCATCGGCCCTAATGTTCTTGTCGGCAGGGCGAAAATGAATTTCAAAGTTAAAACGGGCAAAGAACAACGACCACCTGGCCTGGCGAGGGTTCAGCCGTTGGGCAGACTGGAGATAGGAGAGATTCTTGTGATCAGTGTATATGATAACTGGAAATTTTGATCCCTCCAGCAGATGGCTCCATTCCTCAAGCGCCAATTTCATGGCCAGTAGTTCTCGATCCCCGATGGAGTAGTTTCTCTCCGCCGGAGAGAAGGTCCTAGAAAAAAAACCACAAGTAACAGCATGCCCGGAAGAATTTTTTTGTAAAAGGACAGCTCCAGCTCCCACTGAGGAGGCATCTACCTCCAATAGGAAGGGTTTAGATGGGTCAGGTCTGGAGAGCACGGGAGCAGAAGAAAAGGCAGACTTGAGATGTTTAAATGCGTCTTCCGCTTGGGGAGACCAGGACTTGGGATTGGCATTTTTCTTGGTTAAAGCCACGATAGGAGCCACAATAGTGGAAAAGTGTGGAATAAATTGTCTGTAATAATTGGCGAACCCCAAAAAACGTTGGATAGCACGGAGTCCGGAGGGGCGTGGCCAATCTAAGACGGCAGAGAGTTTATCTGGGTCCATTTGTAGTCCCTGGCCAGAGACCAAGTATCCTAGGAAAGGAAGAGATTGACATTCAAACAGACATTTCTCCATTTTGGCATAAAGTTGATTGTCTCGAAGTCTCTGAAGAACCATGCGGACATGCTGGCGGTGTTCTTCTAAGTTGGCAGAAAAAATCAGAATATCGTCCAGATAAACCACAACACAGGAATATAAGAGATCACGAAAAATTTCATTAACAAAGTCTTGGAAGACGGCAGGGGCGTTGCACAGGCCAAAGGGCATGACCAGATACTCAAAGTGTCCATCTCTGGTGTTAAATGCAGTCTTCCATTCGTCCCCCTCCCTGATGCGGATGAGATTATAAGCACCTCTTAAGTCCAGTTTGGTAAAGATGTGGGCACCTTGTAGGCGATCAAAGAGTTCCGAGATAAGAGGTAGGGGGTAGCGGTTCTTTACCGTGATTTTATTAAGTCCGCGGTAATCAATGCAAGGACGTAGGGAGCCATCTTTTTTGGACACAAAAAAAAATCCAGCTCCGGCAGGAGAGGAGGATTTGCGGATAAACCCCTTTTTTAAATTTTCCTCTGACTCTGACATGGCAAGAGTCTCTGGAGCAGACAGAGGATAAATTCTGCCCCGGGGTGGAGTAGTACCCGGGAGGAGGTCAATAGGACAGTCATAAGGCCTGTGAGGAGGTAAAGTCTCAGCTTGCTTTTTGCAAAACACGTCAGCATAGTCCATATAAGCCTTAGGAAGACCGGTTACAGGGGGAACCACAGGGTCACGGCAGGGAGTACTGGGAACCGGTTTAAGACAGTCCTTGAAACAAGAAGTACCCCAGCTCTTGATTTCTCCTGTGGACCAATCAAGGGTTGGGGAATGGCGTTGAAGCCACGGTAATCCAAGAAGAATTTCGGAAGTGCAGTTGGAGAGGACCAAAAATTCAATTTTTTCGTGATGAGGTCCGATGCACGGTAACGCACGGTACAGTCCAATCTTTCATTGTTAACAGAATTGATGTAGAGGGGTCTGGCGAGACTGGTCACCGGGATGTTGAACCTGTTGATGAGAGAGGCCAAAATAAAATTTCCTGCAGATCCGGAATCCAAGAAGGCCATAGTAGAGAAGGAGAAGGTAGAGGAAGATATCCGCACAGGCACAGTAAGGCGTGGAGAAGCAGAGTTGACATCAAGAACTGTCTCACCTTTGTGCGGAGTCAGCGTACGTCTTTCCAGGCGGGGAGGACGGATAGGACAATCCTTCAAGAAGTGTTCGGTACCGGCACAGTACAGGCACAGATTCTCCATGCGGCATCGTGTCCTTTCTTGAGGTGTCAAGCGAGACCGGTCAACTTGCATAGCCTCCACGGCGGGGGGCACAGGAACGGATTGCAGAGGACCAGAGGAGAGAGGAGCCGGGGAGAAAAAACGCCTCGTGCGAACAAAGTCCATATCCTGGCGGAGCTCCTGACGCCTTTCGGAAAAACGCATGTCAATGCGGGTGGCCAGATGAATAAGTTCATGCAGGTTAGCAGGAATTTCTCGTGCGGCCAGCACATCTTTAATGTTGCTGGATAGGCCTTTTTTAAAGGTCGCGCAGAGGGCCTCATTATTCCAGGATAATTCGAAGGCAAGAGTACGGAATTGGATGGCGTACTCGCCAACAGAAGAATTACCCTGGACCAGGTTCAGCAGGGCAGTCTCAGCAGAAGAGGCTCGGGCAGGTTCCTCAAAGACACTTCGAATCTCCGTGAAGAAGGAGTGTACAGAGGCAGTGACGGGGTCATTGCGGTCCCAGAGCGGTGTGGCCCATGACAGAGCTTTCCCAGACAGAAGGCTGACTACGAAAGCCACCTTAGACCTTTCAGTAGGAAACTGGTCCGACATCATCTCCAAGTGCAGGGAACATTGCGAAAGAAAGCCACGGCAAAACTTAGAGTCCCCATCAAATTTATCCGGCAAGGATAATCGTAGGCCGGAAGCGGCCACTCGCTGCGGAGGAGGTGCAGGAGCTGGCGGAGGAGATGATTGCTGAAGCTGTGGTAGTAGCTGCTGTAGCATCACGGTCAGTTGAGACAGCTGGTGGCCTTGTTGCGCTATCTGTTGCGACTGCTGGGCGACCACCGTGGTGAGGTCGGCGACAACTGGCAGTGGGACTTCAGCGGGATCCATGGCCGGATCTACTGTCTCGATTCGGCTGGCTGGAGGTGGATCCTCTGTGCCAGAGAGGGATTGGCGTGGACCGTGCTGGTGGACCGGTTCTAAGTTGCTACTGGTATTCACCAGAGCCCGCCGCAAAGCGGGATGGTCTTGCAGCGGCGGTAGCAACCAGGTCGTATCCACCAGCAACGGCTCAACCTCTCTGACTGCTGAAGATAGGCGCGGTACAAGGGAGTAGACAAGAGCAGTGGCCCTTTAAATTGCAGAGACCCGGCGCGCGCGCGCCCTAAGGAGCGGGGCCGCGCGCGCCGGGACAAGACCGACGGAGGGCGAGCGGGCGCCTCCCGCAACGCGAATCGCATCCCGGCTGAGAGAGGTATTGCAGCGCACCCGGTCAGCAGGTCTGACCGGGGCGCTGCAAATGCGAGGATGATGCGAGCGCTCCGGGGAGGAGCGGGGACCCGGAGCACTCGGCGTAACAAATAGTTTACTGTACATGACTACAAAATTATAGAGCGGTGTTATAGTGATTCTACTCAGGTGCTGTCCCAGCTCCACTGGGAGAAACAAGAAAACCACCTTTCCACTAACGCCTAATAAATCAGATACCAAGACTGACTTCATTAAAAGTACATATAAATTCAGTACACATAAAATTCAGTACACACAGAACTCCATTAGTGTACATCTACAAGTTTAGTACACAGAAATCACACAAAACCACGTATCTCACACATCCAATTAAAGGTTTATTAGGGACTGTGACCTGTCTTATGCCAGTCCATACCACTGTTATGCACTAAATGTCATGCAACTAATGCTATTTCTTCTTGTCTCTGCGTATCCAGGGTACTTTACTGGCCAGAATGTATTCCTGTGGAGAATGCACGTGCACACAAAAAAGTAAGGTAACAGAATGTGTAAATGTTATCTAGAATAAAGTGTTCTTGGGGTAAGTGTGTAGTACCGATAGACCCTAGCAGCCAAAGCATTGGGCAGAAAGCCTCAGGCAACCCAATCCTCAACCAGTGTATAACAGCAGAAATAACCAGTGTTATAATATTAACCCCTTCCCGCAAATTGACGTGTATACACGTCCATTTTTTCTGTGACTTAACGCAAATGGACGTGTATACACGTCCAATACATTTTCTATCACCATGTCCGTTGGCATGGTGATAGAAACGTCATCTCAGCTGTCCTGGACAGCTGACCGATGACACTATGCAGCAGGGGACCAATCAGACTGGTCCCCGGCTGCAGATCGTTGTCATTAGTCAGTCAGTTAGTGACTGACTAATGACAAGGACTTGTGGGGTTCCGGGCTGATCGGGTCTCTGGTGACCCGATCGCCCAGAAAATAACGATGATCGGAGCAGTCAGAGACCGCTCCGATCATCCTGAAGGGATAGGACCTAGGTGGCAGCTGCCACCTCGCTCCTAAACCCCTGCCATTGCTCGTTAGGACTAGCGACCAATGGCAGGAGGGGGGCGGGAGGTTAAAGGTGAAATCCCCGCTCTGCCCCGCCCCTAAATGTCGGGGCAGAGTGGGGGGAAGATGGCGGAGGGTCCCGGGACCAGCGATCATGTCCCGGGACCAGTGATCATGTCACGGGGCCAGCGATCACAGCGGGACCCGCGGCGGTACCGGACAGACAGTGCGGGACCAGCGGACGGAGCTGTGAAGATCAGCGGTAAGTGATCTTCACTGCTGCATTCCAGGAGTTGCCAAACTACAACTCCCAGCAAGCCGAGACAGCCAAAGGCTGTCTGGGCATGCTGGGAGTTGTAGTTTTGCAACATCTGGAGGCCCACAGTTTGGAGACCTCTACTGCGCCCACCGAACACTTGACATACACACATGAGGCATTTCCTTATTTGAGAGAAATTAGGTTACACATTTTGGGGGGATTTCTCTACTTTTACCTCTATAAAGATAAAAAAAAACTGGGTCTACAAGAACATACGAGTGTAAAAAATGCAGATTTTGAATTTTCTCCTTCACTTTGCTGCTATTCCTGTGAAATACCTAAAGGGTTAACTTCCTTACTGATTGTCATTTTGAATACGCTGAGGGGTGCAGTTTTTATAATGGGGTAATTTATGGGGTATTTCTAATAAGCCCTTCAAATCCACTTCAAAACTGAACTGGTCCCTGAAAAATTCAGATTTAGAAAATTTTGTGAAAAATTTGAAAATTGCTGCCCTCTGATGTCTTCCAAAAGTAAAAACATGTCAACTTTATGATGCAAGCATAAAGTAGACATATTGTATATGTGAATCTATATATAATTTATTTGGAATGCCTATTTTCCTTACAAGCAGAGAGCTTCAAAGTTTGAAAATTGCAACATTTTCAAATTTTTCATGAAATTTTGGAATTTTTCACCAAGAAAGGATGCAAGTATGGACAAAATTTTACCGCTATGTTAAAGTAGAATATATCACGAAAAAACATCCCAGAGTTATTAATGCTTAAAGTGACAGTTGTCAGATGTGCAAAAAACGCTCTGGTCCTTAAGGTGAAAATGGGCTTGGTCCTTAAGGGGTTAAATGTCTATAAAAAATAAAAATAAAAAACACAACAACAACATTGAGATAATGTCAAGTATGAATAAGCATTGCAGACATCATGCATACCATACAGTGTATAGCAGTGAAATGTCAGTAAGATTGTCAGTCAGTGAAATGTAATAGTACTAATAATATGTGCATAGTCATTAGAGATGCATAATAATATGTAGGTATATCTCTACAAAAATAAAAATAAAAAAAAATTAAAATAAAGGTATTGTTGGAAAATGTAAAAGTAATGTTACCATATTCATGGTTGTGTTCTTAACCTCTTCAGGACATAGGGCGTATGGATACGACTTGCATTCCAAGTCCATAAGGACCGAGGGCGTATCCATAGGCCCGTGGGAATTCCGGTCCCCACCGCTAGCCGGTTGGGGACCGGAGCCGGATGCCTGCTGAAATCGTTCAGCAGGCATCCCGGCATATCGCCCAGGGGGGTCATTATGCCCCCCATGTCGGCGACAATTCAGTCCAGCGATCTGCGGCGATTCCGGGTCAATCGGGTTTCCAGTGACCCGATGACCCGGAATTACTGGCTGATCGGGGCCAGAGCCTGCAGGGGTGAGGTGGCACTGGTGCCACCTCACCATCGCCCTGATTCGTCGGCCGGATTACCGGCCGACCAATCAGGGCGCCTGCTGCGGGTGTCACTCCCGCAACCCGCTCCGCCCCTCTTCCGGAGGACGTGAGCGAGTGCGGGACGTGCACCCCGGGTGCTGGGGACCCCGATCCCCGGTGTCAATGTTGGGATCGGGGCCCCAGGAGCAGCGGCGGCGACGACGAGGGACTGACCTGTGCGGCGTGGATCGTTGGAGGTGAGTGACAGCCTCCTGCTGTTGCTTAGCAACAGCTCCCAGCATGCAAAAAGGGCATGCTGGGAGCTGTAGTTATGCAACAGCAGGAGGCAGACCACCACAATTCCCAGCATTCCCTTATGGGCATGCTGGGACTTATGGTTTTGCAACAACTGGAGGCACATTTTTTCTATGGAAAAGTGTACCTTCAGCTGTTGTATAACTACAACTCCCAGCTTGCACACACAGCTAAAGTGCATGCTGGGAGTTGTAGTGATGCATCTGCTGGTTGCATAGAAACTACTGTGAATCCCCGCCCGTGCGACTGTACCCTAAAAACACTACACTACACTACACTAACACAAAATAAAATAAAAAGTAAAAAACACTACATATGCACATACCCCTACACAGCCCCCCTCCCCTCCCCAATAAAAATGAAAGCGTCTGGTACGCCACTGTTTACAAAACGGAGCCTCCAGCTGTTGCAAAACAACAACTCCCAGTATTGTCGGACAGCCGTTGACTGTCCAGGCATGCTGGGAGTTTTACAACAGCTGGAGGCACCCTGTTTGGGAATCACTGGCGTAGAATTCCCCTATGTCCACCCCTATGCAAGTCCCTAATTTAGGCCTCAAATGCGCATGGCGCTCTCACTTTGGAGCCCTGTCGTATTTCGAGGCAACAGTTAAGGGTCACATATGGGGTATCGCCGTACTCGGGAGAAATTGTGTTACAAATTTTGGGGGGTATTTTCTGCTTTTACCCTTTTTAAAAATGTAAAATTTTTGGGAAAACAAGCATTTTTTTTTTTTACATACGCAAAAGTCGTGAAACACCTGTGGGGTATAAAGGTTCACTTAACCCCTTGTTACGTTCCCTGAGGGGTCTAGTTTCCAAAATAGTATGCCATGTGTTTTTTTTTTTTGCTGTCCTGGCACCATAGGGGCTTCCTAAATGCGGCATGCCCCCAGAGCAAAATTTGCTTTCAAAAAGCCAAATGTGACTCCTTCTCTTCCGAGACCTGTAGTGCGCCAGCAGAGCACTTTTCACCCCCATATGGCATGTTTTCTGAATCGGGAGAAATTGGGCTTCAAATTTTTAGGGGTATTTTCTGCTATTACCCTTTTTAAAAATGTAAAATTTTTGGGAAAACAAGCATTTTAGGTAATTTTTTTTTTTTTTTTTACATTTGCAAAAGTCGTGAAACACCTGTGGGGTATAAAGGCTCACTTTATCCCATGTTACATTCCCCGAGGGGTCTAGTTTCCAAAATGGTAGGGCTTCCTAAATGCAACATGCCCCCCAAAAACCATTTCAGAAAAACGTACTCTCCAAAATCCCCTTGTCCCCCTTCCATTCTGAGCCCTCTACTGCGCCCGCCGAACACTTTACATAGACATATGAGGTATGTGCTTACTCGAGAGAAATTGGGCTACAAATATAAGTAAAAATTTTCTCCTTTTACCCCTTGTAAAAATTCAAAAATTGGGTCTACAAGAACATGTGAATGTAAAAAATGAAGATTGTGAATTTTTTCAAATCTTCACTTTGCTGCTATTCGTGTGAAACACCTAAAGGGTTAAAACGCTGACTGAATGTCATTTTGAATACTTTGGGGGGTGTAGTTTTTATAATGGGGTCATTTATGGGGTATTTCTAATATGAAGACCCTTCAAATCCACTTCAAACCTGAACTGGTACCTGAAAAATATCGAGTTTGAAAATTTTGTGAAAAATCGGAAAATTGCTGCTGAACTTTGAAGCCCTCTGGTGTCTTCCAAAAGTAAAAACTCATCAATTTTATGATGCAAATATAAAGTAGACATATTGTATATGTGAACCAAAAAAAATGTATTCGTAATATCCATTTTCCTTACAAGCAGAAAGCTTCAAAGTTAGAAAAATGCAACATTTTCTAATTTTTCATCAAATTTACAGATTTTTCACCAAGAAAGGATGCAAGTATCGACAACAAATTACCACTATGTTAAAGTAGAATATTTCACGAAAAAACAATCTCGGAATCAGAATTATAACTAAAAGCATTCCAGAGTTATTAATGTTTAAAGTGACAGTGGTCAGATGTGCAAAAAACGCTCCGGTCCTTAAGGCCAAAATGGGCTTGGTCCTGAAGGGGTTAAGGAACCTTGTCTCGACCATTAAATGGTTCTGTATATCCAGCAAGTACTAAAGTTAACCAATGTCATCCTGTTCCCAAGTAACAGCGCATGTATGGACATTTTAATGTGTACAGAGACTCTACACTTTATTATTTTCTCGTTCATCAGCCTGAAATTGAACGTTCTAATTAAATGCTTCAGGACTGCATACGACCCAATGGCCCAATTCGCTCCTCTCCCTAAAGGGACAGACATTGAGGGCCACTAAGCAAGGGGGTTTGCGCATTAACCAAGGGGGTTTGTGGTGTCCTGGTACAGGAACTGTCCCCTCAGGAAGAGTCTCTTAGGTCCATAGGGCTCTCCTGCAGGGCTCCCCCCTTGTTGTCTCATATAAATGCAGTGTATATTCATTATGTGTATCTATTATTCATATGTATAAAGTTGTACAGTTTGTATAAAATGTATAGGACCTTCCTTGGTCATGTGATCTACTGTCATTTGATATGCTCAGAGTTCCATGGGCACAGGAAACCCAGGCATTAGCAACCAATGGGCTTTAGTCCTGCCCCCTAGTATATAAGGGGCTGAAGTCTCTATTCTCTCTCTCTCTTATCTCTTGGACTCATTAGGAAGCACAAAGTCCTGTATACTGCAAATTCATCTCATCTAGGCCAAAGCCTAAAGAAACACAGCCACTTCTAAAACGTGAGTTACAATTATCTCTACAAATCCAGTGACTACTCCTCAGCTAAGGAATATATTAGTAGCACAGTGGTCTGCCTCAATATCTCAATAATAGCAAGTCCAAGCAAGCCTGCGAGGTATCCTGTGTCCCGGTTGCCTCTGAAGGAACTGCATAATTGTAAAGACTGTTCCCTAAACATTTTAAGTAAAAGTTCCAGTTTATTCAGAATCCTTGCTGTGGACATTTCTTTATTACAAACCATTTTTGGGTTGGTTGACAGCGGTTACCATACCGGAATAACCACATCCTGGCGTCACGAACACTAAGGGGTTAACAATATCTTGCCCCCAGGGTTTATACCACCAGACCCTGCTACATACTGCAACACCCCAGTCAACACATCTCAATGTAGTAGCAGGTAAACTCAGACTTACAAGTGGGTTGAGTTCAGTTCACATTGGGTGAGATATCAAAAAATTACTGTAATTTCTTATCCAGCGATATTAATCACGCCATTTTTTTTCTCCTCACATTTTTAAAGGTCTCTTGTGCTGCTTTGAAAATATTAACCCCTTAAGGACGCAGGGCATATCCATATGCCCCCGTTTCCGAGTCCTTAAGGACTCAGGGCGTATGGGTACACCCTGCGTTCTTCCTGCCCCTGCCGCTGGCTGGGCAGGGACCGGACGGGGATGCCTGCTGATATCGTTCGGCAGGCATCCCGGCATATCGCCCAGGGGGGTGCAGAGGTCCCCCCCCCCCCATATCGGCGATCGACGCAAATCGCTCGTCAATTCAGACGAGCGATTTGCAGTTATTCCGTGTCAATCGGGTCTCTGGTGACCCGGAAAAAATGGGTGACTGGGGCTGTCCGAGACAGCCCCATTCACCCTTACTCAGCAGGAGTGAGGTGGCACTGGTGCCACCTCACGATCACGTGATTGATGGGTCGGAACGACCGATCAATCACGGACTTGCTGGGGACAGCGATCGGAGCGGAGATCGGCGCAGGCAGGGGTCTCCTACCTTTCCCTGGTCCGGCGGGTGTCCCCTCAGGATCGGTGGCGGCGACAGGAGCATGCACTTTGGTAGTCTGTGCATGCTGGGAGTTGTAGTTATGCAACAGCTGGAGGCACATTTTTTCTATGAAAAAGTGAGCATCCAGTTGTTCATAACTACAACTCCCAACATGCACAGACTACCAGAGGGTATGCTGGGATTTGTAGCAGTGTGCCACCAGCTGTTGCAAAACTACAACTCTCAGTATGCCCTTCGGCTGTCAATGCATGCTGATTGTTGCAGTTTTGCTCAGGGTTCTGCAACCAGTGTGCCTCCAACTGTTGCAAAAATACAACTCCCAGCATGCACTGAGAGACTGTACATGCTGGGAGTTCTAGTTTTGCAACAGCTGGAGGCACAATGGTTGTGAAACACTAAAGTAAAGTAACAAACTCTCAGTGTTTCGCAACCAATGTGCCTCCAGCTGTTGCATAACTACAACTCCCAGCATGTATGGTCTGTCAGTGCATGCTGGGAGTTGTAGTTTTGCAACAGCTGGAGGTCCCCCCCCATGTGAATGTACATGGTACATTCACACTGGCAGGTTTACTACGCGTTCTGCTGCAAGTTTGAGATGTGGCAAATTTTCCGCAGCAGCTCAAACTCTCAGCGAGAAACTTACTGTAAACCTCTGCCTGTGTGAATGTACCCTAAAAACACTACACTACACAAAATAAAAAGTAAAATATTACATAAGCCTACACAGTGCCCCCCCCCCCCCCAATAAAAAAAAAAAGGTCTTGTACGGCACTGTTTGCAAAACGGAGCCTCCAGCTGTTGAAAAACAACAACTCACAGTATTGCCGGACAGCCACTGGCTGTCAAGGCATGCTGGGAGTTTTGCAACAGCTGGAGACACCCTGTTTGGGAAATACTGCCATAGGGTATTTTTGTGGCGGATTCAATTCCCCAATTTAGGCCTCAAATGTGCATGGTGCTCTCTTGCTTCAGAGCCCTGTGGTATTTCAAGGAAACAGTTTAAGGCCACATATGGGGTATTTCCGTACTCGGGAGAAATTGCGTTACAAATTTTGGGGGGCTTTTTTTCCTTTTACATCTTATGAAAAGGTAAAGTTGGGGCGTACTAACATGCTGGTGTTGCCCCATACTTTAAATTTTCACAAGCGGTAAAAGGAAAAAAAGAGCCCCAAAATTTGTAACGCAATTTCTCTTGAGTACAGAACTACCCCATATGTGGACGTAAAATGCTCTGTGGGCGCACAACAAGGCTCAGGAGTGAGAGCGCACTATGTACATTTGAGGTCTAAATTGGTGATTTGCAAAGGGGTGGCTGATTTTACAGCGGTTCTGACATAAACGCGAAACAATAAATTCCCACATGTGACCCCATTTTGGAAACTAAACCCCTCACGGAATGTAACAAGCGGCATAGTGAGCCTTAACATCCCACAGGTGTTTGACAAATTTCCGTTAAAGTTGGATGTGAAAATAAAAAAATTTAAAAAAATTCACTAAAATGCTGGTGTTACCCTACATTTTTCATTTTCACAAGGGAGAATAGGAAAAAAGCCCCCCAAAATTTGTAACCCTATTTCTTCTGAGTAAGAACATACCCCATATATGGATGTAAAGTGCTCTGCGGGAGAACTACAATGTTCAGAAGAGAAGGAGTAACCTTGGGCTTTTGGCAAGAGAAGGTGTCTGAAATTGAAGGCCATGTGTGTTTACAAATCCCCCATAGTGCCGGAACAGTGGACCCCCCCCCTCCCCACATGTGACCCCCATTTTGGAAACTACACCCCTCATGTAATAATGGGTACAGTGAGCATGTACGCCCCACAGGTGTCTGACAGATTTTTGGAACAGTGTTCCGTGAAAATTTAAAATGTTATATTTTTATTTGCACTGCCCACTGTTCCAAAGATCTATCAAATGCTAGTGGGGTGTAAATGTTCACTGCACCCTTTATTCAATTCTAAGAGGGGTGTAGTTTCCAAAATGGGGTCACATGTGGGGGGGGGTCCCACTGTTCTGGCACCAGGGGGGCTTTGTAAACACACATGGCCTCCCACTTCTATTCCAACCAAATCCTCTCACCAAAAGCTCAATGGCGCTCCTTCTTTTCTGAGCATTGTAGTTCGCCCGCAGAGCACTTTACATCCACATATGGGGTATTTCCATACTCAGAAGAAATGGGGTTACAAATTTTGGGAGGCTTTTTCTCCAATTACCCCTTGTGAAAATGAAAAATTTGGGCTTACACCATCATTTTAGTGAAAAAAATAAAATTTTTAATTTTCTCGTCCAACTTTAGCAGAAATTTGTAAAGCACCTGTGGGGTGTTAAAGCTCACTGTACGCTTTGTTAAGTTCCTTGAAGGGTGTAGTTTCCAAAATAGTATGCAATGTGTTTTATTTATTTATTTATTTATTTATTTTTTTTGCTGTTCTGGCACCATAGTGGCTTACTAAATGCAACATGCCCCCCAAAAACAATTTTAGCACAGTTTGCTTTCCAAAAGCCAAATGTGACTTCTTCTCTTCTGAACATTGTAGTGTGCCAGCAGAACACTTGACATCCACACAGTGGGTCTTTCCATATTCAGAAGAGATGGGATTACAAATTTTGGGGGGCATTTTCTCTTATAACCCCTTGTAAAAATGTAAAATTTGGGGGAAAACCAGCATTTTAGTGAAAAAAAAAATGCATTTACACATCCGACTTTAACGAAAAGTCGTCAAACACCTGTGAGGTGTTTAGGCTCAGCAGACCCCTTGTTACATTCCTTGGGGGGTGTAGTTTCCAAAATAGTATGCCATGTGGGGGGGGGGGGGTTCTGATATTTTGGCACCATAGGGGCTTCCTAAATGTGACATACCCCTTAAAAACCATTTCACAAACACTCTCCAAAATCCCATTGTCGCTCCTTCCCTTCTGAGCCTTGTAGTGCACCCACAGAGCACTTGACATCCACATATGATGTAATTCCTTACTCGAGAGAAATTGGGTTACAAATTTTGGGGGGCTTTTTCTCCTTTTACCCTTAGTAAAATTTCAAAAACTGGGTCTACAAGAACATGCAAGTGTAAAAATTAAGATTTACTCCTTTACCTTGCTGCTATTCCTGTGAAACTGAAACTTGGGGGGGGGGGGGTGCAGTTTTTATAAGGGGGGCATTTATGGGGTATATCTAATAAGAAGACTCCTCAAACGCACTTCAATACTGAACTGGTCCCTGAAAAATTCAGATTTTGAAAATTTTTGTGGAAAATGTGAAAATTGCTGCTGAACTTTGAAGCTCTTTGATGTCTTCCAAAAGTAAAAACATGTCAACTTCATGATGCAAATATAAAGTAGACATACTGTATATGTGAATCAATATATAATTTATTTGCAATATCCATTTTCCTTAAAAGCGGAGAGTTTCAAAGTTAGAAAAATGCAAAATTTTCAAAATTTGAATGAAATTTGGGGATTTTTCACCAAGAAAGGATGCAAGTAACGATGAAAATTTACCACTGTGTTAAAGTTGAATATGTCACGAAAAAACAGTCTTGGAATCAGAATAATTGGTAAAAGCATCTTAGAGTTATTAATGCTTAAAGTGACAGTGGTCAGAATTGCAAAAAAGGTCTGAGTCCTTAAAGGGGTACTCCGCCCATAGACATCTTATCCCCTATCCAAAGGATAGGGGATAAGATGTCAGATCGCCGGGGTCCCACTGCTGGGAACCCCCGGGATCGCCACTGCGGCACCACGCTATCATTAATGCACAGAGCGAATTCGCTCTCTGTGTAATGACGGGCAATATAGGGGACGGAGCAGCGTGACGTCATGGCTCCGCCCCTTGTGACATCTCGACCTGCCCTCTTAACGCAAGTCTATGGCAGGGGGCATGACAACCGCCACGCCCCCTCCCATCGATTTGTATTGAGGGGACGGGCCGTGACATCACAAAGGGGGTGGAGCTGTGACGTCAGAAGGGGGCGGAGCCGTGACATCATGATGTTCCAGCTCCTGTATTGACCGTCATTACTCGCAGAGCGAACTCGCTCTGTGCAGTAATGATAGCGTGGTGCCGCAGCGAAGATCCCGGGGGTCCCCAGCAGTGGGACCCCAGCGATCTGACATCTTTTCCACCATCCTTTGGATAGGGGATAAGATGTCTAGGGGCGGAGTACCCCTTTAAGGTGAAAAAGGGCTCAGTCCTTAAGGGGTTAAAATACGAGAGTTCATTTTCGCTACACTTTTTTTTTGCGTCAAATATGCTGAGTTTGGAACCAAATTTTCATGGAAAATTCTGGCGGAGCATCTCACACAATATTCCATGATTACCAGTGCCCATACAAGCAATTACTATATGAATACAACATGTCCAGGGGTTAAAAGTTCAGTGACCATAAAAAATTAATTATTTATTTTTAACCCCTTTGACCCCTTAAGGACCCAGGGCGTATGGATATGCCCTCGGTTTCTGATCATTAAGGCCCCAGGGCATATCCATACGCCCCTTGGGAATTCCAGGCCCCACCGTGCGGGGATCGGGATGCCTGCTGAAATCATTCAGCAGGCATCCCGTGCAAATGCCCAGGGGGGTCTATGGTGACCTGGAATATAAGGGGGATCGCGGTTGTCCAAGACACCCACGATCACCCTGAAGGGAAGAGGTGCCACCCCTCCTATCCCTCCTATCCCTGGTATTGGTCATCAAGAAGCAACGACCAATAGCAGATTGGGGCGAGGGGGGGGGGGGTTAACTTTCGGTTTCCCCGTTCTGCTGACCCACAATAGGCAGGGCAGAACGGGGAAACCGACAGGGACCGGCACCGAAGTACACTCACCTGTCAGAGGCAGCTGCGGGTGGCGATCGGCGGCAGAAGAGGATGGCGATGTGGCTCTCTGGATCCTACGGAAGCTAGTGAGTTGCCTAGCAACATCTGGAGGGCCACAGTTTGGAGATCACTGTGCAGTGGTCTCTAAACTGTGGCCCTATAGATGTTGCAAAACTGCAAATCCCAGCATGCCCAAACAGCAAACAGCTGTCTCGGCATGCTGGGAGTTGTAGTTGCGTACCTCCAGCTGTTGCATAACTACATCTCCCAGCATGCCCTTTGGCGATCAGTACATGCTGGGAGTTGTAGTTTTTCAACAGCTGGAGGCATACTGGTTGGAATATACTGAGTTAGGGAACAGAACCTAACTGAAGGTTTTCCAACCAGTGTGCCTCCAGCTGTTGCAAAAGTACAACGCCCAGAATGCAGGGTACATTCACACAGGCGAGTTTACAGTGAGTTTTCCGCTTCAAGTTTGAGCTGCGGCAAATTTTTCGCCGCAGCGCAAACTCCTAGCGGGGAAACTCACCATAAACGCCCACCAGTGTGAATGTACCCTACAAACACTACACTACACTAACACATAATAAAGGGTAAAACACTACATATACACCCCCTTACACTGCCCCCCCCCCCCCCCAATAAACAAAAAAAATGAAAAATATATCGTACAGCAGTGTTTCCAAAACGGAGCCTTCAGCTGTTGCAAAACAACAACTCCCAGCATTGACTGTCCAGGCATGCTGGGAGTTTATTAACAGCTGGAGGTACCCTGTTTGGGAATCACTGGTGTAGAATACCCCTATGTCCACCCCTATGCAATCCCTAATTAATTCCTCAAATGCACATGGTGCTCTCTCACTTTGGAGCCCTATTGTATTTCAAGGAAACAGTTTAGGTCCACGTATGGGGTATTTCCGTACTTGGGAGAAATTGCACTACAAATTTTGGGGGGCTTTTTCTCCTTTTACCCCTTATGAAAAGGAAAAGTTGGGGGCTACACCAGCCTGTTAGTATAAAAAAATAAACATGCTGGTGTTGCCCCATACTTTTTATTTTCACAAGTGGTAAAAGGAAAAGCACGGAAATACCCCATATGTGGGGTGTAAAATGCTCTGTGGACGCACAACAATGCTCAGGAATGAGAGCGCACCATGACCATTTGAGGCCTAAATTGGTGATTTGCACAGGGGTGGCTGATTTTACAGCGGTTCTGACATAATCACAAAAAAATAAATACCTACATGTGACCCCATTTTGGAAACTACAACCCGCACGGAACATAAGGGGTATAGTGAGCCTTAACAACCAAGAATTTTCATTAAAGTTGGATGGGAAAATGAAAAAACAAACATTTTTTGACTAAAATGATGGCGTTACCCTAAATTTTTCATTTTCACAAGGGAAAATAGGAAAAAAAATGCCCCCAAAAATTTGTAACCCCATTACTTCTGAGTAAGAACATACCCCATATGTGGATGTAAAGTGTAACCCCACATGTAACCCCAATTTGGAATCTACACCCCTCACATATTGTAATAGGGGGTGCAGTGAGCATTTACGCTCCACAGGTGTCTGACAGATTTTTGGAACAGTGGTCCGTGAAAATGAAAAATGCAATTTTTCATTTGCACAGCTCACTGTTCCAAAGACCTGTCAAACATCAGTGGGGTGTAAATACTCACTGCACCCCTTATTAAATTCTGTGAGGGGTGTAGTTTCCAAAATGGGGTTACATGTGGGGGGTCCACTGTTCTGGCACCACGGGGGGCTTTGTAAACGCACATGGCCCCTGACTTCCATTCCAAACAAATTCTCTCTCCAAAAGCTCAATGGTGCTCCTCCTCTTCTGAGCATTGTAGTGCGCTCGGTCCAGAGATCTTGAGACCAGAGAAGTAGATTGTCGATATTACTGATCAGTATTAACCCCTTGGGGAAGGAGCCCATTATAACCCTAAAAAAGGGAGCATTTTTTGCAAATCTGACCACTGTCACTTTAAGCATTAATTACTCTGGGATGCTTTTACTTATAAATTTGATTTTGAGACTGTTTTTTCATGACATATTCTACTTTATGGTAGTGGTAAATTTTTGTCGATATTTGCATCATTTCTTGGTGAAAAATTCAAAAATTTGATGAAAAATTTGAAAATGTTGCAATTTTAAAACTTTGAAGCTCTCTGCTTGTAAGGAAAATAGACATTCCAAATAAATTATACATTGATTCACAAATACAATATGTCTACTTTATATTTGCATCATAAGTTTGACATATTTTTACTTTTGGAAGACATCAGAGGGCTTCAAAGTTCAGCAGCAATTTTCACATTTTTCACAAAATTTTCAAAATCGGAATTTTTCAGGGACCAGTTCAGGTTTGAAGTGGATTTGAACGGCCTTCCTATTAGAAATACCCCACAAATGACCCAATTATAAAAACTGCACCCCTCAAAGTATCCAAAATGACATTCAGTAAGTTTGTTAACCCTTTAGGTGTTTCACAGGAATAGCAGCAAAGTGAAGGAGAAAATTCAAAATCTTAATTTTTTACACTAGCATGTTCTTGTAGACCCAGTTTTTTTTTACAATTGGTAATAGGAGAAAAAGCCTCCAAAAATTTGTAACTCAATTTCTCTCGAGTAAGGAAATACCTCATATGTGTGTGTCAAGTGTTCGGCGGGTGCAGTAGAGGGCTCAGAAGGGAAGGAGCAACAATGGCATTTTGGAGAGTGAATTTTGCTGAAATGGTTTTTGGGGGGCATGTCACATTTAGGAAGGCCCTATGGTGCCAGAACACCAGCAGAAAACCCCACATGGCACACCATTTTGGAAACTACACCCCTCAAGGCACATAACAAGGGGTCCAGTGAGCCATAACACCACGCAGGTGTTTGACGACTTTTCGTTAAAATCAGATGTGTAAATTTTTCCACTAAAGTGCTGTTTCTTCCCCAAATTTACAATTTTTACAAAGGGTTATGGGAGAGAATGCCCCCCAAAATTTGTAACCCCATCTCTTCTGAGTATGGAAATACCCCATGTTAGGACGTAAAATGCTCTGCATGCGAAATACAATGCTCAGAAGAGGAGGAGCGCCATTGAGCTTTTGGAAAGAGAATTCATTTGGGATGGTAGTCAAGGGCCATGTGCGTTTACAAAGCCCCCTGTGGTGCCAGAACAATGGACCCCCCACATGTGACCCCATTTTGGAAACTACACCCCTCACAGAATGTAATAAGGGATGCAGTGAGTATTTACACCCCACTGGCATTTGACAGATCTTTGGAACAGTGGACTGTGAAAATGAAAAATACAATTTTTCATTTTCACGGACCACTGTTCCAAAAATCTGTCAGACAAATGTGGGGCGTAAATGCTCACTGTACCCCTTATTACATTACACGAGGGGTGTAGTTTCCAAAATGAGGTCACATGTGGGGGGGGTCAATTGTTCTGGCACTATGGGGGCTTTGTAAAAACTCATGTGGCCTTCAAATCCGGACACATTTTCTCTTCAAAATCCCAATGGCGCTCCTTCTCTTCTGAGCATTGTAGTGCGCCTGCCGAGCACTTTACATCCACATTTGGGGTATGTTCTTACTCAGAGGAAATGGGGTTAGGAATTTTGGGGGGCTTTTTTCCTATTTTCCCTTGTGAAAATGAAAAATTTAGGGTAACACCAGCATTTTAGTGAAAACATTTTTTTTTTTCATTTTCCCATCCAAATTTAATGAAAATTCGTCAAACACCTGTGGGGTGTTCAGGCTCACTATACCCCTTGTTACGTTCCGTGGAGGGTGTAGTTTCCAAAATGGGGTCATATGTGGGTATTTAGGTTTTTGCATTTATGTCAGAACCACTGTAAAATCAGCCACCCCTGTGCAAATCACCAATTTAGGCCTCAAATGTACATGGTGTGCTCTCACTCCTGAGCCTTGTTGTGCATCCGCAGAGCGTTTTACGCCCACATCTGGGATACTTCCGCACTCAGGAGAAATTGCTTTACTAATTTTGGGGGGCTTTTTTTCCTTTTACTGCTTGTGAAAATAAAAAGTATGGGGCAACACCAGCATGTTAGTGTAAACATTTTTTTTTTACACTAACAGGCTGGTGTAACCCCCAACTTTTCCTTTTCATAAGGGGTAAAAGGAGAAAAAGCCCCCCAAAATTTGTAGTGCAATTTCTCCCAATTACGGAAATACCCCATATGTGGCCCTAAACTGTTTCCTTGAAATACGACAGGGATTTGAAGTGAGAGAGCGCCATGCGCATTTGAGGAATAAATTAGGAATTGCATAGGGGTGGACATAGGGGTATTCTATGCCAGTGATTCCCAAAAAGGGTGCCTCCAGCTGTTGCTTAACTCCTACCATGCGTGGACAGTCAGTGGCTGTCCGGAAATGCTGGGAGTTGTTGTTTTGCAACAGCTGGAGGTTCCGTTTTGGAAACACTGCCGTACAATACGATTTTCATTTTTATTGGGGGGGGACAGTGTAAGGGGGTGTATATGTATTGTTTTTCTTTATTATGTGGTAGTGTAGTGTTTTTAGGGTACATTCACACTGGCGTGTTACGGTGAGTTTCCCGCTAGGAGTTTCAGCTGCGGCGAAAAATTTGCCGCAGACCAAACTTGAAGCAGGAAACTTACTGCAAACCTGCCCGTGTGAATGTACCCTGTACGTTCACATGGGGGGACAAACCTCCAGCTGTTTCAAAACCACAACTCCCAGCATGCACTGACAGTGCATGCTGGGAGTTGTACTTTTGCAACAGCTGGAGGCACACTGGTTGGAAAACCTTCAGTTAGGCTATGTTACCTAACAGTATTTTCCAACCAGTGTGCCTCCAGCTGTTGCAAAACTACAACTCCCAGCATGTACTGACATACCGTGCATGCTGGGAGTTGTACTTTTGCAACAGCTGGAGGCACACTGGTTAAAAACCTTCAGTTAGGCTATGTTACCTAACAGTATTTTCCAACCAGTGTGCCTCCAGCTGTTGCAAAACTACAACTCCCAGCATGTACTGACATACCATGCATGCTGGGAGTTGTAGTTTTGCAACAGCTGGAGGCACACTGGTTGGAAAACCTTCAGTTAGGTTCTGTTAAACAGTATTTTCCAACCAGTGTTCCTCCAGCTGTTGCAAAACTACAACTCCCAGCATGTACTAATCACGGAAGGGCATGCTGGGAGATGTAGTTATGCACCAGCTGGAGGTTACGCAACTACAATTCCCAACATGGTGAGACAGCTGTTTGCTGTTTGAGCATGCTGGGATTTGCAGTTTTGCAACATCTGGAGGGCTACAGTTTATAGACCACTGCACAGTGATTTCCAAACTGTGACCCTCCAGATGTTGCAAAACTACAAATCCCAGCATGCCCAGACAGCAAAGAGCTGTTTGAGCATGCTAGGATTTGTAGTTTTGCAAGATCTGGAGGGATACAGTTTAGAGACCACTATCTAGTGGTCTTAAACTGCAGCCCTCCAGCTGTTGCAAAACTACATATTCCAGCATGCCCAAACAGCAAACAGCTGTCTGGGCATGCTGGGAGTTGTAGTTTTGCAACATCTGGAGGGCTAGAGTCTCAGACTGTAGCCATCCAGATGTTGCTAGGCAACTTACCGGCTTCTGTAGGATCCAGGGAGCCGTCTTATTCTGCCGCCCACCGCCCGCGCCGATCTCCGTCGCCGCCCGCCAATCACCATCGCCCGCAGCCTCCAGAGGGGTAAGTGAACCTTCGGCGTTTGGTCCCGTTGTTTCCCCGTCCTGCCCCGCCTATTGTGGGTGGGCAGGACGAAGAAAACAAAAGTAAATCCCTCCACCCCGATCTGCTATTGGTGGTCACGTCTAGACCACCAATAGCAGGGATAGGAGGGGTGGCACCCCTGCCACCTCACTCCTATCCCTTCTTAGACTACCGCGATCCCCCTTCTATTTCGGGTCACCATAGACCTGTGATGACCCGGAATCGGCGCAAATCGCAAGTGTGAATTCAATTGAGATTTGCGCTGATCGCCGACATGGGGGGGGTCTAATGACCCCCCAAGGGCATTTGCACGGGGTGCCTGCTGATAGATATCAGCAGTCACCCCGGTCCGGTCCACACCCGGCCCGTGGCGGGGACCGAAATTCCCACGGGCGTATGGATACGCCCTTCGTCCTTAAGTACCAGGATGCAAGGGCGTATGCATACGCCCTTTGTCCCCAACAGGTTAAAAATCAAAAGATAGCTATTAACTGTTACAGTTTAATAATGGGAATAATTACCTCCTCCAATAAAAAAAATTAATTCCCCCTCTTTTCCCATTTTACAAATACAAATTTGTAAAAAAAATAAAATAAATCAACATATTTGGTATAGCAATGTCAAGAATAGTCCGAATGATAAAATATAACATTAATGATTCCATACAGTGAACGGCATAAAACGTAAAAATAACAAAGTCCAATGCTGATTTGTGATCACATCCCGGAAAAAAAATAAAAAAGTTAATTAAAAAAAAGGCATCAAAAATCACATATACGCAAATGTGGTACCGATAAAAACAGCAAATCACAGATTAAGTGCCAGTACAAGCATAACCATATGAATAAAACATGTCCATGGGTTAAATGTGAGTGCAGGTGCAGTGACAATGAAAAAAATATATATTTTTTTTAACCCTTTCAGGACCACAGGTTTTCATTTTTGCGCTAGTTTTTTCCTCCTCACCTTCCTAAAATCATAACACAGACTCCTATAAGGGCTGTTTTTTTTTTGCACCACACATTGTACTTTGTAATTACATCAATAATTTCACCACAAAATCTACGGCAAAGCTAGAAAAAAAATATTTGTTGGGCAAAATTGAAAAAAACAAACGCCATTTTGAATTTTTTTTTAGGGGCTTACGGTTGTACACAGTGCAGTTTTCGGTAAAAATTACACCTTATATTTTTTCTGTAGATCCATACAATTAAATTGATACCCAGCTTATTAAGGTTTGATTTTGTTTTACTTATTATAACTTTTTTTTTCTTCTCCTTTTTTATTTGCTCAAAAAAATGCATACAAAATTGTGTTACAAAAAAACAAAAACACACTGATAAATTTTATGCCTATACGAGCCCATCTCCTCCTCACTCTTCCCTTCATTCAACAATAGGATTATAATGGATTCCCTCATAGAAAGTGGCAACCCTAATCCCTTCCCACTAGAGGACAAAACTCAGGCTAATGCTGGTAACAGGCAGCTACTGTATCTTCTGTATACCTCAAAAGGGAGGCCATCACTCCCAGGGGTGGTATTACCCCGTGTTTTTTTAAGAGCATGTTCTAATTCCCCCACACTTACTGAATTCTCCATTTCCTCCCTAACTTCACTCGGGATTTGAGGGAGCCCTATTACTTGTAGGTACTTTTTTATTTCTTTACTTTCTTTCTCTATTTCTGATGTATATAATTCCTTGTAATATTCTCCAAATTTTCTAAGAACCTCTTTCCTTCCCACACATTCCTTACCTTCCCTCCCTATAATTCTCTGAGGCCCTGGAGAGGCTCTCTGCTACCTCACCAGTGACATCAGAAACTTATTTGAGGTACCCGCCTCTACCAGTCTCTGGTGTCCCTGGAAAAGGGACTTGCTCTTACTTTTACTTAACAGATAGCCGTCCAGGGCATCCTGGCACTCCTGCCACTTACTTTTACCTTCCTCCGTGGGGTTCCGTACTTGTTGTTCTTCAAACAATTCTTCCTCAGCTCTTCCTCCCTACTCCTAAACTCCCGCTTCTTTCTTTTAATTGCTCTTATTAACTCTCCCCTGAGGAACGCCTTCCCCGCTTCCCATACCATCTGGTCACTCGCTGTCCCCCAGTTGTTCCTAAAGTACTCTACAAGACTCTTTAATATCCCTCCGTTATCTATAAGTGTAAACCAGTGTGCGTTAATTTTTAACAAACCCTCCCAGGGCAACCCTCCCGTAATAATATTTATCTCTATCGCTGCGTGGTCAGACAGGCAGCGAGTGAGATAAGGAATCTGGCTTATTTTATCCCAGCTTTGGGGATTACCAATACATGTATCTATTCTGGACAGAGTTCGGCTGGTTTTATTCCAGCAAGAATACTTTCTAGCTTCCGGATTTTGCATCCTCCAAATATCCTTCCATCCGAACTCTGTGCAGATTTTAGCCAATAGGGACACCCCCGTACTTCTAACTGCTCCCTGCATACGAAGTCTATCCATTTCCTCTGAGCTTACACAGTTTATATCTCCCTGCAGGAACATAGGACAGTCCTTCCCTACACAAAAATCCAAAAGCTTAATCAAAATATCTGAGGAGAAAGGAGGAGGGACATAAACAAAGGCTAGAACACAAATCAAACCATCCATATTGCCATGTAAAAAGATGAATCGCCCATACTCATCCACCCTCTTCCCAAACAGCTCCCATTTTATACGCCTATGAAAGAGAACCGAAACTCCCCTTGAGTGAGAAGAGAAAAAGGAGTGGTAGCTATTACCCCACCAATTTCTTCCCAGGAGGTGCACCGTGTCCCCCGTAAGGTGTGTCTCGAGCAAGCCCACCACACACGGGAGGTGGTTTCTTACTACCCTCATTACTGCCATCCTCTTAACATTGTCCCCTAATCCCCCAACGTTCCATGCGAGAATCTTAATTTTGTTTACCTTATTCTGCAACACAACAGAGGGGATGGGAAAGAGCAACGCCTAGGCATCCTAACCATTGGGAAAGAATAAAGAAAGCAGAGGAGAAATAAAAAAATAAATAAAAAAGAAAAGGAAACCATCACAACCCCCTCTGGGCATGCCCACCCCCTTTTTTTCATGTCTTCTCTTATTAGATTTATATCTACCCCAATTACACCAATCTGACCAGAGAGATCATCTATGGAGTTGTTACACTTGTAACTTTTTGCACCAAAATTAGTAGGTTTAAAATTGTCCTCTTCTGGCCTCTATAACTTTTTTATTTTTCCATATACAGGGATGAATACAGCAAAAAACTTAGACCTCATACAGTTTAAAACATACTTATATTGTTTAAAAAGTTTGATATATATTTATATTTTTTGAAGCAGTACAAAAATAGTAAAGTGTTTACCCAAGCATTGACCCGCAGTATAAAAAGAACATGTCAGTGTTATCATACAGTTCATTGTGTAAAAACAAAAACTATCAAAAGTTGCAAAATTGCGGTTTTCTTCTCAATTTCCTGTTGCAAATAATATATATATTTTTTTATAGTACCATATATTCTATGTTAAAATGAAAGGCTTCATTACAAAGTACAGTTGGTTGCAAAAGAAATAAACCCTCATATTGGTCTTTAGGTTGAACATTTTAAGATTTATGGCTCTTAGAAGGGGAGGAGGAAAAAATTTTAAGGTAAAAATGAAAATTTCCTGTGTCCTCAAGACCAAAAAGGGCTGTGACCCTGAAGGGGTTAAAGCTGTAATCTTCAAATCCTTTGTAAACCCCCAGTATAACTGTACATAGTGTAAGTAAAGTACAGTACAGCCATTACAATGGATACACATACACGTGATGTCATCTGCTGTGACATCACACATCAAAGAGACTTTCTCCAGGGTAGAATCCAATCCCTAACACTTATTTCCTCGGTTCGGCGGGTGAACACGTCCTCCTACTAGACCTGCGCTTATTTTGCAAATTGAAGAGAATTTTGTCTATTTAGGCAAAAGGATCCTGTAAGGACGGTGACCATGAAGCTAAGAGGTAGGAATAATGAAAACTTCCAAAATTTCAGTTTATAAATGGATTTAACATGAATGTATTAGTGTAAAGTTAATATAGTAGAGTGCAGTAAAGTTACTGATGTTCTCTTGTACAGTCTATCCTGGGTGGCTTTGATGGGGTACTCTGCTGCCCCCGGGGTCGTGATGTCAGGGCCACGCCCCCTCAATGTAAGTCTATGGGAGGGGGTGTGGTGGCTGCATTGAGGGGGTGTGGCGTGATGTCACGAGGGGCGTGGCCGTGACATTATGACCCTGTCACCCAGTGTTGTGAACGAACGCTGGGTGCTGCACAGAGATTGCTGAGGTACCAGCTGCGAGACCCCTGCGATCAGACATCTTATCCCCTATCCTTTGTATAGGGGATAAGATGTCTAGGGGCAGAGTACTCCTTTAAGTCTCTTACAGCAATTAGGAAAAGGTTTACTCCTGTGAGATAAATGATTTTAGTTTGTGAATCAATGTTTTAAGTATTTTGCCTTCTAAAAGAAAACATGGGAAACTACTCTGAAATAATAATATTTGATATATATATATATATATATAATATATATATATAAATAATACATTTTTATACATATATATTATATGTGTGAATATATCAATTTACATATATATACATAAATAAATGAATGAATATAGGTCTAATATATTGTATACTTTTGCTATTTTGCAGATATCCCAGTTCTCTCGGTGCCTGTCGTGTGTCTCATACATTACGTGACGAGTTTCCTTTGGCGGTATACTAACCTATATCATTATAAGGTCACTCCACCATATTATGAGATCCATAAAATACCTGGGAAGAAGATTAAGCACCGTGGTCAGCGAGCAGATGTGGCTATTGACATGGCTTTAGGTGACAATTCAGACCCACATGAATCCAGGCACAGCGATCATGTGACAGTCACCATGGCGGATAACCAGATGGATTTACCAACAACCTCTGAAGATGCCTCGGAGCCCAAAGTGTCTTGGCTGCAGCGGACTTGGCAATATGCTAAAAGCAAACTGAAGTGGTCCAATTATGTATCCAATGTGTGGGTTGGAGCATGGGCCATGGCCAACCGCACACTAACCGGCATGATGACCACATTCAAGATGCCATTTTACTTCCTACATACAAAGCTAAGAAGTATTACAGCAAAGGCCATTGACGATCAATGTGAACCAATTTAACAAGACGCTGATTGGGTCACACAAGATCTGCATATGGTTGGGGGTGGGGGTGGGGAGGAGCCCGAAATGCAGCCACCTCCACGTGGTGGGCTCTGGGTCACTTGATACATTAACAAGTGAGCGAGGAGCTGCATAATTCAAGGCACATTTCCCATATTGGACATACAGCTTGTAATGGAGACAGAAGATATTGTCCACCTAGAAATTTTTTTGTACATAAGTGGGAAAACAAGCCCCCCTATTGGATGATTAAGGAATCAGAGATCTGTAGAAGGGGAGAGGTGGATTCCCAGGAATGGAGGATGACAATATATCTCTAGCATAATATCTCTGGATAAGTGGATATGGTAGAAACAGTATAATTATTATTATTATTACTATTACTTTTATTAACCCCTTAACCCCTTAAGGACCCAGGGCATATGGATACGCCCTGGGTTTTTGATCGTTAAGGACCCAGGGCGTATCCATACGCCCCTGGGAATTCCGATCCCCACCACACGCTGGGCGGGGACCGGACCGGGATCCCAGCCGAAATCATTCAGCAGGCATCCCGTGCAACATGTCGGCGATCGCTGCAAATCGCCGGCGTATTTACACCGGCGATTTGCGCCGATTCCAGGTCATACACATAGGCGTGCGCACGGGGTGTGCCGGGTGTGCCTGGGCACACCCTAATCAAGCCCAGGCTCAGGGGCGTCACTAGGTCATTTTATTCGGGGCCTGGGCCCCGGATGTCAGCTGCTCCGGCTTTTTTTAAAATCTTCCTCCATTTTTTAAATATATTTGTAAAACAGTGGGGCCACTCTGGCACGCAGAAAGGGACCCCACTCAGGGCAGGTCCTCCGGTCCCAAGTTCCTTAGGTCGGGCCGGGGACACTGCTACTTTAGGAGTAGCACACTTCCGTGCGCAGGCACGCCCCCCTGCCCCGGCTGCTCCGAGCAGGACGGAAGCTCGGAGCTTAAACCACTGCAGAAGGCAGCAGCCAGGCGTGACCAGGAGCCGCCCAATGTGATCTACAGCCCGCCCGATGTCATCTGCAGCCCGGAAAGGTAAAAAGGGCGGTGGGGGGGGGGGGGGGGTGGTTGTTGGGGTCAGGGATCAAAAGATTGTGAAGGAGGGGGTCTGTGGAGGGACAGTCACAGAACAGTGCGAAGAAGTGGTGGCAGAGGGGGCTGGGAAGGAGCAAATGTACAGGAGGAGGGGACAGAGGGGCAGGGGGCAGAGGAGTCTAAAGTAGGGTGCCACCTGGCCGGTATTTATATAACCAATCCACCAACTACCAGAATGTTGCACCATATACTATACCAGTGTTTCCCAACCAGAGTGCCTCCAGCTGTTGCAAAACTACAACTCCCAGCATGCCTGGACAGCTGTTGGCTGTCCGGGCATGCTGGGAGTTACAGTTTTGCAACAGCTGGAGGCACCTCTGGTTGGGAAACACTGATCCATACTATATTCTACTATATAGTCCAACATGCTGCTGAGCCACAGGCTGTATCAAGGCATGCTGGGAGTTGTAGTTAGTAACTAACTGCAACTCCAGAATTTAATCAAAAAGACAAAAGAAAGCAATCAAAAGGTCCCATCGAAACAAAAATGGAACCGTTAAAAATCACAGATCGGGGCGCAAAAAAATGCCCCTCATACAGGACATATAAGGAGAAATAAAAAATAGGGGTCAGAATAGGAGAAAATATCCCCCGCATATGTGTATCCTGTGATGTCACGCATATATAATTAATTGTGTGTATATTTTGTGTGTTTTTATACACTGTTTTTGCCCTTTATATGGAGTTTATCCTGAGAGACTACTTATACTCAAGTGCAATAAGATAAATGTGTCCTAATCCATAGGTGATCGGTGGCAGCCTGTATATTTTGTAGTGTAAGTCGATATTTTATTGGAACATAATAAAAGGTATATTTAATTGTATGGAAGGTCCCTATTCAAATCAGTGTCTATATTATTAATGTACTGGGAAACCCATCATTTTAACCTGAAAAGTGTTAATTCCTACCTGCCAATCTAGCTAACAACCTACCTACCTGGTTTCCTACTTCCCTGGCTATCTAACTACCTGGCTACCTACATAGCAAGCTGGCTACCTGACTATCTACCTGGCTATCTAGCAACCTGAATATCTACCTACCTAACTATCCATCTACCTAACTACTTGGCTACCTACCTAGCTATCTATCTACCTAGCAACCTAACTACATGGCTACCTAGCTAGCTAACAACCTACCTAGCTAATTGCCTACCTGGCTACCTAGCTAGCTACCCACCTATGTTGCTAATAACCAACCTTGCTACCTACCTAGCTATTTACCTAGCAACCTAACTACCTACCTGTATGGCTATCTACTTAGCTAGCTAACAATCTACCTAGACACTTAACAAGCTATCTAGCTAACAACCAACCTAGCTATGAACATACCTAGCTACCGACATAGTTGCAACCTACCCATGTAGCTAGCTACCTACTTACCTGCCTACCTACCTATCTAGATAGCTAACAACCTACCTACTTTCAGACGTATTTATCTAATGAGGGGGTCTATGGTGGGGGAAAGGCCTACTTAATGGGGTACCTACTATTCCTTATTATGAGAGGGCATTGCACTGGAAAAATGCAGAGTCTAACATGTTTTTCCTGCAGATGCTAAAGAGATGGTTTTTACCTGGAAGAAGTTGACATGTCAATCTGATCCAGATACACAAGAAAAGGAAAGAGGACATCGCTGATCAGAAATTATGTTACCTGTGAGTCCCTAGATGTAACTATAATCCCCTATATGGTATACAGATCCTGTGTACAGCTGGTATCTACCTTTATATGATCCTGGATACAATTACTTATATGGTATACAGGTTTGCAACAAAGTCCAAGACCACAGCACCAAAAATTATAAACTGATACGTGCAAAAGAACTGTAGTTTATTAGTTCCCCAAAAGTTTTTTTGAGGAACAAATAAATAATAGCTCTTTTTTTCCAATTTTGGTGCTGTGGTCTTGGACTTTCTTGCATGTTTGGTATCTGTATCTGGATGACTACGGGGACAATGGATTTATCTAGTGGTGTCTTCTCTGTTTATGTATGTGTGCATGCAAGCAAGAGTGTATTTGTGTGTTTGTATGTGTGTGTGTGTGTATGTATATGTATGTATGTATATATATATATATATATACACGCATGCGTGCGGCGTGAGTTTGTACTTTAGGATGCACACCCTAATGCAATAGGCTGCGCACACCTATGGTCATACAGGTCTATGGTGACTGGTATATAAAGGGGATCGCGGTTGTCAAAGAAACCCACGATCCCCCTGAAGGGATTGGAGTGAGGTGGCAGGGGTGCCACCCCTCCTATCCCTGCTAATGGTCATCAAGAAGCGACAACCAATTGCAGATCGGGGGCAGGGGGGTTAACTTTCAGTTTCCCCTTTCTACCCACCCACAGTAGGCTGGGCAGAACGGGGAAACCGACAGGGTCCGGCACCGAAGCCCAATCACTAACCGGCGGCGGCAGCAGGCGGCGATCGGCAGGGGTGATCGGCGGCAGAAGAGGAGGACGGCGATGCGGCTCCCTGGATCCTACGAAAGCCGGTGAGTTGCCTAGCAACATCTGGAGGTCTACAGTCTGAGACCAATATACAGTGGTCTCTAAACTGTAGCCCTCCAGATGTTGCAAAACTACAACTCCTAGAATGCCCACAAAGCAGTTTGCAGTCTGGGCATGCTGGGATTTGTAGTTTTGCAACATCTGGAGGCCCACAGTTTGGAGATCAATGCACAGTGATCTCCAACCTGTGACCCTCCAGCTTTTGCACAACTACAAATCCCAGAATGCCCAAATAGCAAACAGCTGTCTTGGCATGCTGGGAGTTGTAGTTGCGTACCTCCGGCTGTTGCATAACTACATCTCCCAGCATGACCTTCGGCGATCAGTACATGCTGGGAATTGTAGTTTTGCAACAGCTGGAGGCACACTGGTTAGAAAGTGCTGAGTTAGGTAACAGAACTTAACTGAAGGTTTTCCAACCAGTGTGCCTCCAGCTATTGCAAAAGTACAACTCCCAGCATGCACGGTCCGTTAGTACATGCTGGGAGTTGTAGTTTTGAAACAGATGGAGGTTTGCCCTCCCATGTGAACATACAGGGGAAATTCACACGGGCGAGTTTACAGTGGGGTTTATGTTTCAAGTTTGAGCTGCGGCAAATTTTTCGCCACAGCGCAAACTCCTAGCGGGAAACTCGCTGTAATCCGCCAGTGCGAATGTCCCCTAAAAATACTACACTAACACATAATAAAGGGTAAAACACTATATATACACCCCCTTACACTGTTCCCCCCCAATAAAAATGAAAAACGTATCTTACGGCAGTGTTTCCAAAATGGAGCCTCCAGCTGTTGCAAAACAACAACTCCCAGCATTTCCAGAGAGCCACTGACTGTCCAGGCATGCTGGGAGTTTAGCAACAGCTGGAGGCACCCTGTTTGGGAATCACTGGGATAGAATACCCCTATGTCCACCCCTATGCAATCCCTAATTTAGTCCTCAAATGCGCATGGCGCTCTCTCACTTCGGAGCCCTGTCATATTTCAAGGAAACAGTTTAGGGCCACACATGGGGTATTTCCATAATCGGGAGAAATTGTACTACATATTTTGGGGGGCTTTTTCTCCTTTTACCCCTTATGAAAAGGAAAAGTATGGGGCTGCACCAGCCTGTGTAAAAAAATAAAAATGTTTACACTAACATGCTGGTGTTGCCCCATACTTTTTATTTTCACAAGCAGTAAAAGGAAAAAAATACCCCTAAAATTTGTAACGCAATTTCTCCTGAGCACGGAAATACCCCATAGGTGGGCGTAAAATGCTCTGCGGACGCACCACAACGCTCAGGAGGGAGAGTGCACTATGTACATTTAAGGTCTAAATTGGTGATTTTCACAAGGGTGGCTGATCTTACAGCGGTTCTGACATAAACGCAAAAAAAAAATACCCACATATGACCCCATTTTGGAAACTACACCCCTCAAGGAATGTAACAAGTGGTATCGTGAGCCTTAACACCCCACAGGTGTTTGAAGAATTTTTCATTAAAGTTGGATAGGAAAATAAAAAAGTAAAAAAAACAGAAAATAGCAAAAAAGCCCCCCAAAATTTGTAACCCCATTTCTTCTGAGTAAGAACATACCCCATATGTGGATGGAAAGTGCTCTGCGGGCGAACTACAATGCTCAGAAGAGAGGAGCACCATTGGGCTTTTGAAGATAAATTTTGTCCGGAATTGAAGGCTACGTGTGTTTACAAAGCCCCCATAGTGCCAGAACAATGGACCCCGCCCCACACATGTGACCCCATTTGGGAAACTACACCCCTCACATAATGTAATAAGGGGTACAGTGAGCATTTACACCCCACATGTGTCTGACAGATTTTTGGAACAGTGGTCCTTGAAAATGAAAAATGTAATTTTTAATTTGCACAGCCCACTGTTCCAAAGACCTGTCAAACACCAGTGGGGTGTAAATACTCACTGCACTCCTTATAAAATTCTGTGAGGGATGTAGTTTCCAAAATGGGGTCACATGTGTGGGGTCCATTGTTCTGGCACCACGGGGGCTTTGTAAATGCACATGGCCCCTGACTACTACTCCAAACAAATTATCTCTCCAAAAGCTCAATGGCGCTCCTTCTCTTCTGAGCATTGTAGTTCACCAGCAGAGCACTTGACATCCACACATGGGGTATTTCCACACTCAGAAGAAATGGGCTTACAAATTTTGGGGGTCATTTTCTCCTATTACCCCTTGCAAAAATGTAAAATTTGGGGGGAAAACAGCATTTTAGTGTAAACATTTTTTTTCACTTACACATCAGACTTTTTTTTTTTCAAACAAGTTTTTATTTTATTTTAAAGTCATTAACGCACAATACAAAGAGATAAGGAACAAAGGTAGGCGAGGGGGTCGCTGTCGCAGCAGCGCCTTCTCCATCATAGTATAGATAACAGTACAGATCTGGCATCAAAACATTGACCTGCACTTATTAACATCTGAGTTTTTCCTACCCAGGTTTTTCCTACCCATCCATAGGATCAGGGGAAGATCATATCCAGCCAATGTCTCTTTAATCTCTGCTAGTAGGGGTTTGAAGTTAAGTTGAAAAATGCTTGTGAGCGAGCTAGGTATTTTAACCCCTAGATACGTGAGTGACGATTTGGCCCAGGGGAAAGGGGACAGGGAGCCGATCTCCCTAATCTTAGCTGCAGATAGAGTAATGTTTAATAATTCCGACATAGAAACATTTACTTTAAAGTACGACAGCGAGCCAAATTCTCCGAACAGGTCTAATAAACTAGGCAGTCCGTGTGCAGGGTCACTTAAGAGAAATAGTAAATCATCTGCGAAGGCTAGTGCTTTAAGCTCTCCCCTCGGGGTTTTGTATCCTGAGATACTGGTCAACTGTCGAACTCTCTGTAAAAGCGTTTCCATTGTTAGTATAAAAATGGTTGGGGACAGGGGGCATCCCTGCCTGGTCCCGTTTGTGATCCAGAACGGGGGGATATGTCATCGTTGACCATCAACGAAGCATACGGTTGTGTGTAAAGGGACATAAGAGCTGTTATAAACTGCAGGGGAAATCGGAAGCAGTGTAGCGTCTCCTTCATATACTCCCAATTGACCCTATCAAATGCCGTCAATGCCAAGAAGGACAAGGGGCAGTCTTTTCATGTGAGCATGTTGGATCGCAGTTAGCAGTCTCAATGTGTTCGTGCGACCCTCCCTACCTGGTACAAATCCCGACTGGTCCACGTCTACTAAGTGGGGAAGATGACTCTTGATTCTCAAGGAGAGCAGTTTAGCCCAGATTTTGAGGTCTAAGTTCAGAAGTGATATTGGTCTGTAGCTCCCACAGTCTTCTGGGTTCTTGCCTTCCTTGTGAATGAGAGTGACATGTGCTTCAAGGGACTGTTTGGGGAGAGGAGACCCACGGATTAAAGCCTCGCAAACAGAGGTGAGGTGGGGGATCAGAACGTCCGCAAATTTACGGTAGTATTCCAGTGGAAGACCGTCCGGGCCCAGACTCTTCCCCGGTGGGAAAAAAGAGACCACTCTCTGCACTTCTTCTGGGGTAATAGGTAGCATGAGTTCTCTCTGCATGTGTTCGTCTAAAGTAGGGAGGTTTAGTGATGTCAGAAATCTTTTCGTCGCCTCTCTACGTCCGGAAGCAGAGTCCGGGGACTCTCCCTCTGATAAATTATACAGAGAGGTGTAAAACGTCTGGAAAGCTTTAGCAATGGAGGGCGTGTCTGTATACCGGTGGCCTCTCTCATCTCTCACTGCATGAATGTGTTGTTTTGTTCTCGCCTTCTTTATAAGTGTGGACATGAGCTTACCTCCCTTGTCCCCGTGTGCATAAATACGGTGCCTGTGGTGGAGGTAGGCCTCCGCTGATTTTTCGGTGAGAAGAGTATTAAGGGTGGTGCATAGGGATTTAAGTGTCTCCTGAATCGCTATCGCCCCGGTACACTTGTGTATCCTCACCAGGGTGGAGATTTCAGACAGAATGTCAGTGATCTTGCGCTGCCTCTCTTTCTTCAGTTTGGAACCCCAGGAAATGAATATCCCTCGCATGAAGGCCGTTCCCGACTTAGAGTTTAAATCAAAGTATAAGGATAACTGTTGCGTAATGTCAGCTAGAGCAGTCTGATTAGAAAGGATGCCTTCATTCAATCTCCAGCGCCAAGAATTGGAGGGGAAAGGGGACAGAGACAAAGAAAGATGTACAGGAGCGTGATCGGAGATAGTAATAGAGTCAATACCTGTGGTCATGAGCGCCGGGAGGTCGTGGGCGCAATGTCCTGGTACAGTGTAACTTCTAGACATGTGCAATTCAGTTCAGCACGAATGTCTAATTTACCGAATTTTACCGTTTTCGGGCATTCGGACCGATCCGAATGCACGAAAACATATTTTGAACATTCCCGAATAGCCACGATAATACGAATAGCTGTAAATAACGAATGCATTTGTTATCCCTAAATGACGTAAAGAATTCATTCTGATAACAAAGATAATAAAAAGGATAAAGATGCAATTTGATTTTTCGGATCCATTCGGTATTCGGGTACATTCGGTAAATCTTTTTATTCTTTTTTTGGACTTTAGCGATCCTAAAAAATTATGGAGATACCTTTTTTATTAAAATTTCGTAGGGTACCATAAAAAAAATCATAATAAAATAGATACAGTAGTGATGGAAAAAATTGTATCTAACGAAATGTATCTTTTTTATTATGAAATGTTTATTCATTTTTAAACAGGGATCAATTTATGTGAGCGGGTAAAGCACTAAAAATGTAGCCGACAATAATAAAAATGTAGTGTGTGCGTGTTTTTCACTTTTCTAAAAAACATATTTTAGGTAGTACTACTACTCCCAGCATGGAACACACTCTTCCATGATGGGAGTAGTAGTTACCTGTACTAATTGACAGATCGCAGGGGTCCCTTGCAATCCTCTTGTATAAGGTATAGATGCGGTGGCCGCTCTTCTATGGTCCCCTGCAATCACGTATATATACACATATTCATATTTCCCGCAGAGCTGTGATTGGCCAGATGGTTCCAGCCAATCACAGCTCTCTGTGAGAAATAGGAATATGTGTATATATACGGCCGTGCAGAGGACCATAGGAGCGCGGCCGCCGCATCCATACATTATACAGGAGCATCACAGCGGGTGTCAGGAGTGATACCTGCAGTGATCTTTCCTTTACTACAAGTACTATTACTCCCAACGTGGAGCACACTCTGCCTCATGCTGGGAGCTGTAGTACCTGCATTAATAGACAGATCGCAGTGGGTGTCAGAAGTTACACTCTGCTGCGATATGTCTATTAATGCAGGTACTACAGCTCCCAGCATGGAGAAGAGTGTGCTCCATGTTGGGAGTATTAGTACCTGCAGTAAGGAACAGATCCCAGGGATGTCACTTCTCCTGACACCCGCTGCGATCCTCCTGATGTGAATGTCGGGATCAGCTGTTCTCAGGGCTACATAGCCGGGAGAACAGCTGACGCTGAGCCGTAGGTATACATCGTATATCTACTGCCCAGCAAGAACTTACAGTGAGCCTGCAATGTGTATACAGTATACACATTGCTGGCTCACTTAACCCCTTGCTGAGCTGTGCGCTATGTGCAAGCCCAGCAAGGGAAGATTTAACTTACACTGCTGGACAGTGTAGGTTAACCCTTTGGGCGTTATACACTATATACAGCTATCTCTAGATAGAAGACCTATATCGCAGTGAGTTAGGCCTGAGCCTTGCGGCAACGGCTGAATGATCTAAATTATAGAGTGTGTCATCCCCTAAGCACTCTGCAGTATCACCGGACCCAATATTTCCCCTAAATCCGGACGGATCTGCACATCACTCCCTAAATTCAGAAACTACAAGTTTAATGCAAGGTCCGCAACTTCTGCCAGTCGCTAAGCAACCTAAGAACTGTTATATGAGACTGTTACTACGCATTGGATATTGCAAGCACTGCAGTAAAGTTATTCAAGTTCAAGGTAAATCTGCTTGTGGACCTTCAGTCATTTCATTGCACCTATCGTTTCTGGGAAGGGCGGTGATAGGCCGGAACATGGATTCAGCATACCACCCCTCACCCTGGCGTCACGAGTGGCTGGGTTAATATTAACCCTCATATACCAACATTATACCATCCCTACCATACACCCCCCAAGGGCTACCACATGTATGTAGTGTATACAGAAGACGAAGTCCGCTTACTTCCCTCGAGTACCGGGCAGGTCCGTGTAGCTCCACCCCCTAGTGATGACGTCATTAGAGGGCGGAGCTACAGAAGGGAACAAGGCTAGTTAATCTGAAGCTCTGTTCAAATTGTCCGTTTTGCATAATGTTAACAGACCCTTCTGGCAGTGTCTACCCAGACAGGGAGACTCCAGCTGTTGCTAAACTACAACTCCCAGCATGCCCAGATAGCCAAAGGCTGTCTGGGAATGCTGGGAGTTGTAGTTTTGCACCAATTGGTGGCTCCCTGTTTGGGTAGACATTGCATCATGGGTGCTCTCCCCAGCGGACAGCGCCAAAAATGTCATAACCAATTTTTTGTGTTGTTTTTCTTTCTTCTCGTTTCAGATGCGTGTATACAGAGGATTACTGCGAATTTGATGGATTACGGCGGATTATTATTTTTTTCTTTTAATAAAATGGTTAACGAGGGCTGTGGGGGAGTGTTTTTTAAATAAAATAATTTTTCCAATGTCTTGTGTTTTTCTTTATTGAATTTTCAGGCTTAGTAGTGGAAGCTGGTCTTATTGACTGACTCCATTACTAAGACAGGGCTTAGTGCTAGCCCCAAAAACAGCTAGAGCTAACCCCCAATTATTACCCCGGTACCCACCGCCACAGGGATGTCGGGAAGAGCCAGTACCAAAAGGCCCGGAGTGTCAAAAATGGTGCTCCTGTTCCTAGGCGGTAACAGGCTGGCGTTATTTAGGCTGGGGAGGGCCAGTAACAATGGTCCTCGCCCACCCTGGTAACATCAGGCTGTTGCTGTTTGGTTGGTATTGTGCTGAGAATGAAAATACGGGGAACCCTATATGTTTTTTATTTTATTTAAATAAAAAAAATAAAAAAAAACGTAGAGGGTTCCCCGTATTTGCATTCTCAGCACAATACCAACCAAACAGCAACAGCCTGACGTTACCAGGGTGGGCGAGGACCATTGTTACTCTCCCTCACCAGCCTAAATAACGCCAGCCTGTTGCTGCCTAGGCCCAGGAGCGCCATTTTTTGATGCTCCGGGCCTGTTGGTACCAGCTCTTCCCGGCACCCCTGTGGCGGTGGGTACCGGGGTAATAATTGGGGGTTAGCACTAGCTGTTTTTGGAGCTAGCACTAAGCCCTGGCTTAGTAATGGATTCAGTCAATAAGACCGGCTTTCACTACTAAGCCTGAAAATTCAATTAAATAAAAAACACACATTGGAAAAATTATTTTATTTTAAAAAACACTCCCCCACAGCCCTCGTTAACCATTTTATTAAAATAAAAAAAGTAATCCGCCATAATCCATTGAATCTGCAGTAATCCTCTGCATACATGGATCTGAAACGAGAAGAAAAAAACACAAAAAATTGGTTATGACATTTTTGGCGCTGTCCGCTGGGGAGAGCACCCATGATGCAATGTCTACCAAAACAGGGAGCCACCAATTGGTGCAAAACTACAACTCCCAGCATGCCCAGACAGCCTTTGGCTGTCTGGGCATGCTGGGAGTTGTAGTTTAGCAACAGCTGGAGTCTCTCTGTCTGGGTAGACACTGCCAGAAGGGTCTGTTCACATTATACAAAACGGACAATGTGAACAGAGCTTCAGATTAACTAGCCTTGTTCCCTTCTGTAGCTCCGCCCCCTAATGACATCATCACTGGGGGCGGAGCTACACGGACCTGCCCGATACTCGAGGGAGGAAAGCGGACTTCATCTTCTGTATACACTATATACAGCTATCTATAGATAGCTGTATATAGTGTATACTGCCCAAAGGGTTAACCTACACTGTCCAGCAGTGTAAGTTAACTCTTCCCTTGCTGGGCTTGCGCATAACGCACAGCTCAGCAAGGGGTTAAGTGAGCCAGCAATGTGTATACTGTATACACATTGCAGGTTCACTTTAAGTTCTTGCTGGGCAGTAGATATACGATGTATACCTACGGCTCAGCGTCAGCTGTTCTCCCGGCTCTGTAGCCCTGAGAACAGCTGATCCCGACATTCATATAAGGGCGATAGCAGCGGGTGTCAGGAGGAGTGACATCCGCTGGGATCTGTCCCTTACTGCTGGTACTAATACTCCCAACATGGAGCACACTCTGCTCCATGCTGGGAGCTGTAGTACCTGCATTAATAGACATATCGCAGCGAGTGTAACTTCTGACACCTGCTGCGATCTGTCGATTAATGCAGGTACTACAGCTCCCAGCATGGAGCAGAGTGTACTCCATTGTTGGGAGTAGTAGTACTTGTAGTAAAGGAAAGATCACTGCAGGTATCACTCCTGACACCCGCTGTGATGCTCCTGTATAATGTATGGATGCGGCGGCCGCGCTCCTATGGTCCCCTGCACGGCCGTATATATACACATATTCCTATTTCTCACAGAGAGCTGTGATTGGCTGGAACCATCTGGCCAATCACAGCTCTGCGGGAAATATGAATATGTGTATATATACGTGAGTGCAGGGGACCATAGAAGAGCTGCCGCCGCATCTATACAAGAGGATCGCAAGGGACCCCGGCGATCTGTCAATTAGTACAGGTAACTACTACTACCATCATGGAACAGTGTGTTCCATGCTGGGAGTAGTAGTACTACCTAAAAAATGTTTTAAAAAAAATGAAAAACACGCACACAATACATTTTTATTATTGTCGGCTACATTTTTAGTGCTTTACCCGCTCACATAAATTGATCCCTGTTTAAAAATTTATAAACATTTCACAATAAAAAAAGATACATTTCGTTAGATACAATTTTTTCCATCACTTCTGTATCTTTTTTATTATTATTTTTTTATGGTACCCTACGAAATTTTAATAAAATCTCCATAATTTTTTAGGATCGCTAAAAAAGTCCAAAAAAGAATAAAAAGATTTACCCGAATGTACCGAATACCGAATGTCCGAGACAGCACCAATCACAATTGCCCAGCAGGAGTGAGGTGGCACTGGTGCCACCTCACGATCATGGTGATTGGTCGGCTGAGACCGGCTGATGAATCACTGCGTCTTCTGGGCTGTCCTGACGGCACCCGTTCTGCCCCTAGTCTGGAGGGCGAGAGCGGGTACCGACCATGTAGTGTGCAGCGGCGGGGAAAGCTTACTGTTGGGGGCAGGAAATGACTGGCAGCAGGAGGTGAGGCCTGTGTGCCTCCTACTGTTTCATAACTACAACTCCCAGCATGCACAGCCAAAGGGCATGCTGGGAGTTGTAGTTATGTAACAGGTGGAGACACCCTGGTTGGGAAACACTGTGCTGTACAGATGCAGTGGGGCCGGTATGAGAATAGCTCTTAGTGTAAGATTATATGGGAATGGTCCTAACCTTTGAAGTGGGAACTTGCACTTAATGCAGATTCCATTTCTTTGGAGCCAAAAGCAACACGAGTTGTGTGTCTCATCTTGCTCCTCCGCTGCTGCAGAAGCCATCTCCAGAGTTTTTGTGATCTGGAGTATTGTTATTGGAAGTCTCCTTGGCAGCTCTGGAAGACGGATATCATGGTAGAGACGTCTGTGCCGAGAAACGAAGTTCCAGAAAAAACTTTTTGAAGGAGATTTATCATTCTTTTCAAACGTACGGCTTTTATATGACAATTGTTTTTTAACTTACTTTTGCTTATGTGTGACCTATTTATCAAAAAGTCGCACGACTTTGAAAAATAAATCGCACGGAAGCAAAACCTGGGAAACCCACTTGCAAAAGCCTTTTTTTAAAATAGAAAAGTTTTCCCTTATGTTAATAGCCGAAGTTCTTTATCTACCCTTTATTACCATTAGTGTTACTAGAGAGTGACTGGGAGGGGGTGTACTGCATCAGGTGACACCCTGACTGGCCTCCCTGGCACTAAATAGCTGCACTCCAACTATCCCGCAACATCCCATCCACCCTCCTCTGAAATTAAAAAAGTATTAAAAACATACTATGCCGCACCATGAATATCCGTACCCTGGGGGCTTTTTTGTTTAATTTTGAGACCACATTTTGTGACGTTGGTGGGTGGAGACATGCGTCACCGCGCTGAGGAAGGAGTTTACATCAGGAAGGAAGGCAGCGCAGCACCAACAGGCACATAAACAATAGTGAAGCCACACAAAAAAAAAGCGGCTCGGTACATTACCCACCCCAAAATGTGCATGAAGCTGCATTACTATGGATTTTTTATTTTTTTTTTAATGGAAAATTTTAGTGCCACATATGGGTTATTTACGTAGTCTGTAAAAATCTTACACAATTATTTTGTGCCTTATTCTATTTTTTACACAACATTTTCAAATTTAGTGGGTACGCCAGCATGTACGTGTCCTACAATTAACAAGGTGTGCAGTGTGTATTTTTAACCATAAAATAATAGAGTTGTTATATAATTGTTTCTATAATTAACATTAAGCTTTGTGGTGTCCCGGTATAGGACCTATCCTGTACCATCCTTAAGTCCCCTCAGGAAGAGTCCCTTAGGTTCATAGGGCTCTCCTGCAGGGCTCCCCCCTTGTCTTATAAATGCAGTGTATATTCATTATGTGTATTAATTGTTCATATGTATAAATTTGTACAGTTTGTATAAAATGTATAGGACCTTCCTTGGTCATGTGATCTACTGTCATGTGATATACCCAGAGTTCCATCGGCACAGGAACCCCAGGCATTAGCAACCAATGGGCTTTAGTCCAGCCCCCTAGTATATAAGTGGCTGTAGTCTCTATACTCTCTTATTTCTTGGACTCAAAAGGAAGCACAAAGTCCTGTATACTGCAAATTCATCTCATCTAGACCAAAGCCAAAAGAAACACAACCACTTCTAAAACATGAGTTACAATTCTCTCTACAAATCCAGTGACTACTCCTCAGCTAAGGAATATATCAGTAGCACAGTGGTCTACCTAAATATCTCAATAATAACAAGTCCAAGCAAACCTGTGAGGTATCCTGTGTCCCGGTTGCCTCTGAAGGAACTGCATAATTGTAAAGACTGTTCCCTAAACAAGTAAACGTTCCAGTTTATTTAGAATCCTTGCTGTGGACATTCCTTTATTACAAACCGTTCTTGGGTTGATTGATGGCGGTTACCATACCAGAATAACCACATCCTGGCATCACGAACACTAAGGGGTTAACAACATCTTGCCCCCAGGGTTTATACAACCAGACCCTGTTACATACTGCTACACCCCAGTCACCACATCTCAATGTAGTAGCAGCAACAGTGAGATAATGTCGAGTATGTATAACCATTGCAGACATCATGCATACCATACAGTGGGGATCAAAAGTTTGGGCACCCCAGGTAAAAATTTGTATTAATGTGCATAAAGAAGCCAAGGAAAGATGGAAAAATCTCCAAGAAGCATCAAATTACAGATTAGACATTCTTATAATATGTCAACAAAATTTAGATTTTATTTCCATCAATTACACTTTCAAAATAACAGAAAACAAAAAAATGGTGTCTGCAAAAGTTTGGGCACCCTGCAGAGTTAATATCTTGTACTGCCCCCTTTGTCAAGTATCACAGCTTGTAAACACTTTTTGTAGCCAGCCAAGAGTCTTTCAATTCTTGTTTGAGGTATCTTTGCCCATTCTTTCTTACTAAAGTTTTCCAGTTCTTTGAGATTTCTGGGCTGTCTGTCACACACTGTTCTTTCAACATCTATCCATACATTTTCAATTATGTTGAGGTTGGGAAATTGTGAAGGCCATGGCAAAACCTTCAGTTTACGCCTCTTGATGTAATCCCCCGTGGATTTCGAGGTGTGTTTAGGATCATTATCCATTTGTAGAAGCCATCCTCTATTTAACTTCAGCTTTTTCACAGATGGCATCAAGTTATCATCCAAAATTTGCTGAAGTTTTATTGAATCCATTTTTCCTTCTACTCGTGAGATGTTCCCTGTGCCACTGGCTGCAATACAACCCCAAAGCATGATTGATCCTCTCACCCATGCTTAACAGTTGGACAGAGGTGCTTTTCATTAAATTCTGTTCCCCTTCTTCTCCAAACGTACCTTTGCTCATTCCGGCCAAAAAGTTCAATTTTAACCTCATCGATCCACAGAACTTGTTTCCAAAACGGTCAAACGCTAATTTTTGTGGTGAGGATGTAAAAGAGGTTTTCTTCTGATGACTCTTCCATGAAGACCATATTTGTACAAGTATGTTTTTATAGTGGAATAGTGTACCACAACTCCAGTGTCTGCCAGATCTTTCTGGGTTTTGAATTGTTTTTCTCACAATCCTGCGAGCTGTTCTGTTTGATATTTTTTTGGTCTTCCAGATCTTGTTTTAACTTCCACTGTTCCTGATGACTGCCATTTCTTAATTACATTCCGAACAGAGGATATTGACACCTGAAAATGTTTTGCTATCTTCTCATAGCCGTCTCCAGCTTTGTGAGCATCAACTATTTTCAGTTTCAGATTTCTAGACAACTGCTTAGAAGAACCCATGGTGCTGATTGTTGGGGCAAGGTCAGATCAGTCTGGGCATTTAAAACCTTTGAGATTCACATCACCTGGTCTTCCCAGATGATGATTGAGAACAATCCATGACACTGGCAGGTCTCAGCTGTGCAAAGGGGGCAGTGCATGCTATAAATTCTGCAGGGTACCCAAACTATTGCAGACGCCATCTTTTTGTTTTCTGTTATTTTGAAAGTGTAAATGATGGAAATAAAATCTAACTTTTGTTGACGTATTATAAGAATGTCAAATCTGTAATTTGATGCCTTTTGGAGATTTTTCAATCTTTCCTTGGCTTCTTTAATACAAATTTTTACATGGGGTGCCCAAACTTTTGATCCCCACTCTATATAGCAGTCAAATGTCAGTAAGATTGTCAGTCAGTCAAATGTGATAGTACTAATAATATGTGCATAGTCATTAGAGATGCATAGTAATATGTAGGTATATCTCTATAAAAAAAACAATAATAAAAATAAATAAAGGTATTGTTGTAAAATGTAAAAGTATTGTTACCATATTCATGGCTGTGTTCTTAAAGGGGTACTCCGCTGCCCTGTGTCCGATGCTCCGCTTCCCAGCATCCGGAAGTTTATTGTTCCGGACGCTGTGTGCGGGCTTCCGTGTTCAGGGCTGCCCCTCGTGACGTCACGCCCGCCCCCTTCGTGATGTCACGCCCTCCCCCTCAGCGAAAGACTATGAGAAGGGGCGCACGATGGCCATCATGCCCCCTTCCCATAGACTTTCATTGAGGGGGCGGGCATAACATCATGAAGGGGGCGGGCGTGATGTCACGAGGGGCAGCCCTGAACACGGAAGCCCGCACACAGCGTCAGGAACAATAAACTTCCGGACGCTGGGGAGCGGAGCTTCCGACACAGGGCAGCGGAGTACCCCTTTAAGGAACCTTGTCTCAACCATTAAATGGTAAATTATATCCAGCAAGTACTAAAGTTAACCAATATCCTCCTGTTCCCAAGTTACAGAGCATGTATGGACATTTTAATGTGTACTGAAATTGGACGTTATAGTTAAATGCTTCAGAACTACATTCGGCCCAATGGCCATTTCGCTCCTCTCCCTAAGGGGACAGACGTTGAGGGCGACTTTCATTAAACAAGGGGATTTGAGGTGTCCCGGTACAGGACCTGTCCCTTCAGGAAGAGTCTCTTAGGTCCATAGGGCTCTCCTGCAGGGCTCCCCCCTTGTTGTCTCATATAAATGCAGTGTATATTCATTATGTGCATCTATTATTCATATGTATAAAGTTGTACAGTTTGTATAAAATGTATAGGACCTTCCTTGGTCATGTGATCTACTGTCATGTGATATACCCAGAGTTCCATGGGCACAGGAACCCCAGGCATTAGCAACCAATGGGCTTTAGTCCAGCCCCCTAGTATATAAGGTGCTGAAGTCTCTATTCTCTCTCTCTTATCTCTTGGACTTAAAAGGAAGCACAAAGTCCTGTATACTGCAAATTCATCTCATCTAGGCCAAAGCCTAAAGAAACACAGCCACTTCTAAAACGTGAGTTACAATTCTCTCTACAAATCCAGTGACTACTCCTCAGCTAAGGAATATATTAGTAGCATAGTGGCCTGCATAAATATCCTCAAAACTACAAGTCCCAGCAAGCCTGCAAGGTATCCTGTGTCCCGGTTGCCTCTGAAGGAACTGCATAATTGTAAAGACTGTTCCCTAAACATTTCAAGTAAAAGTTCCAGTTTATTCAGAATCCTTGCTGTGGACATTCCTTTATTACAAACCATTTCTGGATTGGTTGACGGCGGTTACCATACCGGAATAAACACATCCTGGCGTCACGAACACTAAGGGGTTAACAACATCTTGCCCCCAGGGTTTATACCACCAGACCCTGCTACATACTGCAACACCCCAGTCACCACATCTCAATGTAGTAGCAGGTAAACTCAGACTTACAAGTGGGTTGAGTTCAGTTCACATTGGGTGAGATATCAAAAAATGACTGTCATTTCTGTTCCAGCGATATTAATCACACCATTTTTTTTCTCCTCACATTTTTAAAGGTCTCTTGTGCTGCTTTTAATATATTAACCCCTTAAGGACGCAGGGCGTATCCATATGCCCCCATTTCCGAGTCCTTAAGGACTCAGGGCGTATAGGTATGCCCTGCGTTCTTCCAGCTCCTGCCGTTCGCTGGGCATGGACCGGGATGCCTGCTGATATCGTTCAGCAGGCATCCCGGCATATTGCCCAGGGGGGGTCCAGAGGTCCATTCAGATGTGCGATTTGTGGTTATTCCGTGTCAATTGGGTCTCTGGTGACCCGGTGACCCGGAAAAAAAGGGTGAATGGGGCTGTCCGAGACAGCCCCATTCCCCCTTACTCAGCAGGAGTGAGGTGGCATGGGTGACACCTCACGATCACGTGATTGATCGGTCGAAGCAGCAGCAGGATTGGGCCCGGCGGCAGGATACAGTGCGGCGGTCCCGGCGGCAGGATACAGCAGGAGGTGAGGCCTGTTCACCTCCTGATGTTGCTTAGCAACAACTCTCGGCATGCAAAGCCAAAGGGAATGCTGGGAGTTGTAGTTTTGCAACAGCTGGAGTTCCAACTACAACTCCCAGCATGCCCTTTGGTAGTCTGTGCATGCTGGGAGTTGTGGTAATGCAACAGCTGGAGGCACATTTTTTCTATGAAAAAGTGTGCATCTAGTTTTTCATAACTACACCTCCCAACATGCACAGACTACCAAAGGGTATGCTGGGAGTTGTAGCAGTGTGCCTCCAGTTGTTGCAAAACTACAACTCTCAGCATGCCCTTCGGCTGTCAATGCATGCTGATTGTTGCAGTTTTGCAACAGCTGGAGACACATTGGTTGTGAAACAGAGTTTGTTACCTACCTCAGTGTTTTGCAACCAGTGTGCCTCCAGCTGTTGCAAAAATACAACTCCCAGCATGCACTGAGACTGTACATGCTGGGTGTTCTAGTTTTGCAACAGCTGAAGGCACAATGGTTGCGAAACACTGAGTAAAGTAACAAACTCTGTGTTTCCCAACCAATGTGCCTCCAGCTGTTGCATAACTACAACTCCCAGCATATATGGTCTGCCAGTGCATGCTGGGAGTTTTTCCAAATTTTCCATCGCAGCTCAAACTTACTGTAAATCTCCGCCCATGTGAATGTACCATAAAAACACTACACAACCAATGCCGTTACTGAGACATGGTTTAATGAAGGGAATAACTGGGACATATCCATACCAGGGTACTCTTTATACAGAAGAGAAAGAGAAGGCAAGAAAGGAGGAGGAGTGGCCCTGTATGTGAAAGATAGCATAAAATCTAACCTAATACAAGTTAGTGAGGAAACCACAGAGTCAGTTTGGGTTACGTTGCAGTTTGGTAACCATGCAGTAACTCGTGTAGGTGTGATATACAGACCACCTGGCCAAGTTAAAGAAGTAGATGATCTACTAGTTGAAAAAATATCTAAAATGACAATGAAAGGAGAAGTTATCATTATGGGAGACTTCAATCTTCCGGATATAAACTGGAAAACCAAAATAGCTGATTCGGCCAGGAGTACAAATATTCTAAATTCCCTACTGGGATTATCTCTACAACAAGTGGTTGAGGAGCCAACGCGGAAGGAGGCCATTTTGGATTTGGTATTCACATATGGGGATTTGGTATATGATGTTATTGTAGGCGAAAGCTCTGGATCTAGTGATCACCAGTCAGTGTGGTTTAATATAAGAACAGTGAAGGAGTCACACCACACAAAAACAAAAGTTTTAGATTTTAGAAAAACAGAATTTTCAAAAATGAAATTAGTCATAAATGAGTCCCTATCAGACTGGAACAAATTACATGGAGTTCAGGAGAAATGGGACTACTTAAAAGACGCTTTATTGAAGGCAACAGAAAATTGCACAAGACTTGTCAGTAAAAGCAGAAAAAGGAAGAGACCACTGTGGTACTCAGCAGAAGTGGCCAAAATCATAAAAAACAAAAAACTAGCATTTAGTAATTATAAAACAACCAGAGCAATGAAGATAGGCAGAAAGAGACCAAGCAAGTTATAAGAACTTCTAAAGCACAGGCAGAAGAAAAACTAGCTCAGTCTGTGAATAAAGGGGATAAGACATTCTTCAGATATATAAATGAAAAAAGGAAATCAAAAAAAGGAATAACTAAATTAAAAACAAAGGAAGGAAGGCATGTAGAAGAGAATAAGGGGCTAGCCGACTGCCTTAAGTGAAGACAAATAAATCACAGGGGCCTGATGGGATACACCCAAAATTATTAAAAGAGTTTAGTGGTGAGCTAGCAAAACCGTTAGCAGATTTATTTAACCAATCAATGGTAACAGGAGCCGTCCCGGAAGATTGGAAATTAGCAAATGTTGTGCCCATTCACAAGAAAGGTAGTAAGGAGGAATCAAGCAACTATAGGCCAGTAAGTCTGACATCAATAGTGGGGAAATTAATGGAAACCCTACTAAAGGATAAGATTGTGGAACATCTAAAATCCCATGGATTGCAAGATGAAAAACAACATGGGTTGACTTCAGAGAGATCATTTCAAACAAATCTTATAGATTTTTTTGACTGGGTGACTAAACTAATAGATGGCGGAGGGGCAGTAGACATTGCATATCTAAATTTTAGTAAGGTTTTTGACACTGTCCCACATAGAAGACTTATCAATAAACTACAGTCATAGAGCTTGGACTCCAATATTGTTGAGTGGATTAGGCAGTGGCTGAGTAACAGACAACAGAGGGTTGTAGTCAATGGAGAATATTCAGAGCAAGGTCTTGTCACCAGTGGGGACCTCAGGGATCTGTACTGGGACCAATATTGTTTAATATCTTCATTAGCGATATTACAGAAGGTCTCGATGGTAAGGTATGTCTTTTTGCTGATGACACAAAGATATGTAACAGGGTTGATGTTCCTGGAGGGATCCGCCAATTGGAAAAGGATTAAGGCAAACTAGAAGAATGGTCAGAACTCTGGCAACTGAAATTAAATGTGGATAAGTGCAAGATAATGCACCTGGGGCGTAAAAACCCTCAGGCAGAATATAGATTATTTGACACTGCCCTGACCTGAGTATCTGAGGAAATTGATTTAGGGGTAATTATTTCAGAAGACTTAAAGGTAGGTAGACAATGTAAAAGAGCAGCAGGAAACGCTAGCAGAATGTTTGGCTGTATAGGGAGAGGTATAAGCAGTAGAAAGAGAGAAGTGCTCATGCCGCTGTACAGAACACTGGTGAGACCTCAATTGGAGTATTGTGCGCAGTACTGGAGGCCGTATCTCCAGAAGGATATAGATACTCTAGAGAGAGTTCAGAGAAGAGCTACTAAACTAGTACATGGATTGCAGAATAAAACTTACAAGGAAAGGTTAACCCCTTAAGGACCAAGGGCGTACAGGTACGCCCTTGGTCCTGCTCTCCTGATATAACGCGGGGTTACACAGTAACCCCGCGTCATATCACGGCGGGCCCAGCGTCATAGTGAAGCCAGGACCCGCCTCTAATAGCGCGCAGCGCCGATCGCGGCGCCGCGCGCTATTAACCCTTTAGCCGCGCGCTCAGAGCTGCATCGCGGCATCCCGAACAGCTGACAGGACAGCGGGAGGGCCCCTACCTGCCTCCTCGCTGTCCGATCGCCGAATGACTGCTCAGTGCCTGAGATCCAGGCCTGAGCAGTCATGCGGCAGAATCGTTGATCACTGGTTTCTTATGAGAAACCAGTGATCAATGATGAAGATCAGTTTGTGCAGTGTTATAGGTCCCTATGGGACCTATAACACTGCAAAAAAAAAAGTGAATAAAGATCATTTAACTCCTCCCCTATTAAAAGTTTGAATCACCCCCCTTTTCCAATAAAAAAAAAAAAAAACACAGTGTAAATAAAAATAAACATATATGGTATCACTGCGTGCGGAAATGTCCGAATTATAAAAATATATCATTAACTAAACCACTCGGTCAATGGCGTGCGCGCAAAAAAATTCCAAAGTCCAAAATAGTGCATTTTTGGTCACTTTTTATATCATTTAAAAATGAATAAAAAGCGATCAATAAGTCCTATCAATGCAAAAAATGGTATCGTTAAAAACTTCAGATCAGGGCGTAAAAAATTAGCCCTCATACTACCCATACACAGAAAAATAAAAAAGTTATAGGGGTCAGAAGATGACAATTTTAAACGTATTAATTTTCCTTCATGTAGTTATGATTTTTTCCAGAAGTCCGACAAAATCAAACCTATATAAGTAGGGTATCATTTTAATCGTATGGACCTACAAAATAAAGATAAGGTGTCATTTTTACCGAAAAATGTACTACGTAGAAACGGAAGCCCCCAAAAGTTACAAAACTGCGGGTTTTTTTTCAATTTTGTCGCACAATGATTTTTTTTTCCGTTTCACCGTAGATTTTTGGGCAAAATGACTGATGTCATTACAAAGTAGAATTGGTGGCGCAAAAAATAAGCCATCATATGGATTTTTAGGTGCAAAATTGAAAGAGTTATGATTTTTTAAAGGCAAGGAGCAAAAAACGAAAATGCAAAAATGGAAAAAACCCCGGTCCTTAAGGGGTTAAAGGACCTTAACATGTATAGTTTGGAAGAAAGAAGAGACAGAGGGGATATGATAGAGACTTTTAAATACATAAAGGGAATCAACAAGGTAAAGGAGGAGAGCATATTTTAAAGAAGAAAAACTACCACAAGAGGACATAGTTTTAAATTAGAGGGGCAAAGGTCTTTGCAGTAATATCAGGAAGTATTACTTTACTGAGAGAGTAGTGGATACATGGAATAGCCTTCCTGAAGAAGTGGTCGCTGCAAATACAGTGAAGGAGTTTAAACATGCATGGGATAAGCATAAGGCTATCCTTCATATAAGATAGGGCCAGGGACTATTCATAGTATTCAGATTATTGGGCAGACTAGATGGGCCAAATGGTTCTTATCTGCCGACACATTCTATGTTTCTATGGTTCTGCAAGAACATACGAGTGTAAAAAATGAAGATTTTGAATTTTCTCCTTAACGTTGCTGCTATTCTTGTGAAACACCTAAGGGGTTAACACACTTTCTGAATGTCAGTTTGAATACTTTGGGGGGTGCAGTTTTTATAATGGGGTCATATATGGGGTATATCTAATAAGAAGACCCCTCAAACGCACTTCAAAACTGAACTGGTCCCTGAAAAAATTTTGTGGAAAATTGGAAAATTGCTGCTGAACTTTGAAGCCCTCTGATGTCTTCCAAAAGCAAAAACATATCAACTTCATGATGCAAATATAAAGTAGACATATTGTATATGGGAATCAATATATCATTTATTAGCAATATCCATTTTCCTTAAAAGCAGAGAGTTTCAAAGTTAGAAAAATGCAAAATTTTCATGAAATTTGGGGATTTTTCACCAAGAATGGATGCAAGTAACGATGAAAATTTACCACTGTGTTAAAGTTGAATATGTCGCGAATAAACAATCTCGGAATCAGAATAATCAGTAAAAGCATCTTAGAGTTATTAATGTATAAAGTGACAGTGGTCAGAATTGCAAAAAAGGGCTGAATCCTTAAATGGGTACTCCGCCCCTACACATCTTATCCACTATCCAAAGGATAGGGTATAAGATGTCCGATCGCCGGGGTCCCTCTGCTGGGGACCCCCGGGATCGCCGCTGCGGCACCGCACTATTATTACTGCACAGAGCGAGTTCACTCTCTGCGTAATGACGGGTGATACAAGGGACGGAGCAGCGTGACGTCACAGCTCCGCCCCTTGTGACATCACGGCCCACCCCCTTAATGCAAGTCTGTGGCAGGGGGTGTGGCAACCGCCATGCCCCCTCCCATAGACTTGTATTGAGGGGGCGGGTCGTGACGTCACGAGGGGGCGGAGCCTGACATCACGATGCTCCGTCCCCTGTATCACCCGTCATTACGCGCAGAGCAAACACGCTCTGTGCAGTAACAATAGAGGTGTGGCGCAGCAGAGATCCTTGGGGTCCCCAGCAGCGGGACCCCGGCAATCTTCCATCTTATCCACTATCCTTTGGATAAGGGATAAGATGTCTAGGGGCAGAGAACCCTTTTTAGGTGAAAAAGGGCTCTGTCCTTAAGGGACTAAAATATGTGAGAGTTCTTTTTCGCAACCCTTTTTTTTCCGTCAAAATTGCTGAGTTTGTCACCAAATTTTGAATCATGGAAAATTCTGGCGGAGCATCTCATATAATATTCCATGATTACCAGTGCCCATATAAGCAATTACTATAGGAATACAACATGTCCAGGGGTTAAATGTGAGTGCAAGTGCAGTGACCATAAAACATTTATTTATTTATTTTTAGCAGTTTGGGGACAGGGGGGGGGGTTAACTTTCGGTTTCCCCATTCTGCCCAGCCACAATAGGTGGGTCAGAACGGGGAAACCGCCAGGGACCGTCACCGAAGTCCACTTACCCATCGGTGGCAGCAGCGGGCAGCGATCGGCGGCAGAAGAGGATGGCGGTACGGCTCCCTGGATCCTACGGAAGCTGGTGAGTTGCCTAGCAATATCTGGAGGGCCACAATTTGGAGATCACTGTGCAGTGGTCTCTAAACTGTAGCCCTCCAGATGTTGCAAAACTGCAAATCCCAGCGTGCCCAAACAGCTGTCTTGGCATGCTGGGAGTTGTAGTTGCGTACCTCCAACTGTTGCATAACTGTAGGGTGGGCCATTTATATGGATACACCTTAATAAAATGGGAATGGTTGGTGATATTAACTTCCTGTTTGTGGCGCATTAGTATATGTGAGGGGGGAAACTTTTCAAGATGGGTGGTGACCATGGCGGTCGTTTTGAAGTTGGCCATTTTGAATCCAACTTTAGTTTTTTCAATAAGAAGAGGGTTATATGACACATCAAACTTATTGGGAATTTCACAAGAAAAACAATGATGTGCTTGGTTTTAACGTAACTTTATTCTTTCATGAGTTATTTACAAATTTCTGACCACTTACATAGTGTTCAATGTGCTGCCCATTGTGTTGGATTGTCAATGTAACCCTCTTCTCCCACTCTTCACACACTGATAGCAACACCGCAGGAGAAATGCTAGCACAGGCTTCCAGTATCCGTATACACTGCTATATACTACTATATACACCGCAGGAGAAATGCTAGCACAGGCTTCCAGTATCCGTATACACTGCTATATACTACTATATACACCGCAGGAGAAATGCTAGCACAGGCTTCCAGTATCCGTAGTTTCAGGTGCTGCACATCTCGTATCTTCACAGAATAGACAATTGCCTTAAGATGACCCCAAAGATAAAAGTCTAAGGGGGTCAGATCGGGAGACCTTGGGGGCCATTCAACTGGCCCACGACGACCAATCCACTTTCCAGGAAACTTTTCATCTAGGAATGCTCGGACCTGACACCCATAATGTGGTGGTGCACCATCTTGCTAGAAAAAACTCAGGGAACGTGCCAGCTTCAGTGCATAAAGAGGGAAACACATCATCATGTAGCAATTTCGCATATCCAGTGGCCTTGAGGTTTCCATTGATGAAGAATGGCCCCACTATCTTTGTACCCCATATACTACACCATACCATCAATTTTTGTGTTCCAACAGTCTTGCAGGGATCTATGCAATGTGGGTTAGTGTCAGACCAATAGCGGTGGTTTTGATTGTTAAAGGGGTACTCCACCCCTAGACATCTTATAGCGAGATGTCTGATCGCGGGGGTCCCGCCGCTGGGGACCCCCGCAATATAGCATGCGGCACCCACCTTTTTTTCTGCTCGGGAAGCACTGGAGGGTCTGAGTCCCGACCATGGGAACAGAAGTTTGTGATGTTATGACTCCTCCCTCATGTGACGTCACGCCCCGTCCCCTCAATGCAAGTCTATGGGAAGGGGCGTGAGGCTATCAGGCATCTTATTCCCTATCCTTTGGATAGGGGATAAGATGTCTAGGGGTGGAGTACCCCTTTAACTTCACCATTCACATAAAAGTTTGCCTCATCACTGAACAAATCTTCTGCGTAAACTGAGGGTCCTGTTCCAATATTTGTTTTGCCCATTCTGCAGCACCTGAAACTACGGATACTGGAAGCCTGTGCTAGTATTTCTCCCGCGGTGTTGCTATCAGTGTGTGACGAGTGGGAGAAGAGGGTTGCATTGACAATCCAACACAATGGGCAGCACATTGAACACATTTTAGAAGTGGTCAGAAACTTCTAAATAACTCATGAACATTAAAACCAAGCAAATCATTGTTTTTCTTTTGAAATTCGCAAAAAGTTTGATGTGTCACATGACCCTCTTTCTATTGAAAAAACAAAAGTTGGATTCAAAATGGCCAACTTCAAAATGGCCGCCATGGTCACCACCCATCTTGAAAAGTTTCCCCCCTCACATATACTAATGCGCCACAAACAGGAAGTTAATATCACCAACCATTCCCATTTTATTAAGGTGTATCCATATAAATGGCCCACCCTGTACATCTCCCAGCATGCCCTTTGGCGATCAGTACATGCTGGGAGTTGTAGTTTTGCAACAGCTGGAGGCACAATGGTTGGAAAATACTGAGTTAGGTAACAGAACCTAACTGAAGGTTTTCCAACCAGTGTGCCTCCAGCTGTTGCAAAAGTTCAACTCCCAGCAGGCACGGTCTGTACAGGGTACATTCACACGGGCGAGTTTACAGTGAGTTTTCCGCTTCAATAAAGAAAAATGTATCGTATGGCAGTGTTTCCAAAACGGAGCCTCCACCTGTTGCAAAGCAACGACTCCCAGCATTTCCAGACAGCCAAAGACTGTCCAGGCATGCTGGGAGTTTAGCAACAGCTGGAGGCACCCTGTTTGGGAATCACTGGCGAAGAATACCCCTATGCAATCAATAATTTAGTCCTCAAATGCACATGGCCCAGTCGTATTTCAAGGAAACAGTTTAGGGACACATATGGGGTATTTCCGTTCTCGGGAGAAATTGCACTACAAATTTTGGGGGGCTTTTTCTCCTTTTACCCCTTATGAAAAGGAAAAGTTGGGGGCTACACCAGCCTGTTAGTGTAAAAAAATTAAAATTTTTACACTAACATGCTGATGTTTCCCCATACTTTTTATTTTCACAAGCGGTAAAAGGAAAAGCACGGAAATACCCCATATGTGGGTGTAAAATGCTCTCAGACGCACAACAAGGCTCAGGAGTGATAGCCCACCATGACCATTTGAGGCCTAAATTGGTGATTTGCACAGGGGTGGCTGATTTTACAGTGGTTTAGACATAAACGCAAAAAAATAAATACCCACATGTGACCCCATTTTGGAAACTACAACCCGCACAGAACATAAGGGGTATAGTGAGCCTTAACACTAAATAATTTTCATTAAAGTTGGATGGGAAAATGAAAAAAAAAAAAAAATCACTAAAATGCTGGCATTACCCTAAATTTTTCATTTTCATAAGGGAAAATAGGAAAAAAAGCCCCCCAAAATTTGTTCTTCAGATTAAGAACATACCCCATATGTGGATGTGAAGTGCTCTGCGGGTGCACTACAATGCTGAGAAGAGAAGGAGTGCCATAGGGCTTTTGAAGATAAATTTTTTCCGGAATTGAAGGCCACGTGTGTTTACAAAGCCCCCATAGTACCAGAACAATGGACCCCCCCCCCCCCACATGTAATCCCATTTTGGACACTACACCCCTCATGTAATGTAATAAGGGGGTACAGTGAGCATTTACACCCCACAGGTGTCTGACAGAATTTTGGAACAGTGGCCCTTGAAAATGAAAAATGAATTTTTTCATTTGCACAGCCCACTGTTCCAAAGACCTGTCAAACGCCAGTGGGGTGTAAATGTTCACTGCACCCCTTATTAAATTCTGTGAGGGGTGTAGTTTCCAAAATCGGTTCACATGTGGGGGGTCCACTGTTCTGGCACCACGGGGGCCTTTGTAAACGCACATGGTCCCTGACTCCCATTCCAAACAAATTCTCTCTCCAAAAGCTCAATGGCGCTCCTCCTCTTCTGAGCATTGTAGTGCGCCATCTCCAGAGATCTTGAGACCAGAGAAGTAGATTGTCGATATTACTGATCAGTATTAAAAATCAAAAGATAGCTATTAACTGTTATAATTTAATAATGGGAATAAGTATCTCCTCCAATAAAAAAATTAATTCCCCCTCTTCCCATTTTACAAATAAAAATTTGTAAAAAAAAAAAAAAATTTATCAACATATTTGGCATAACAATGTCCAGAAAAGTCAGAATTATTAAAATATAGTGTTAATGATTCCATATGGTGAACGGCATAAAACGTAAAAATAAAAAAAGTCCAATGCTGAATTGTGATCACATCCCAGAAAAAAATAAAATAAAAAAAAGTCATCAAAAATCACATGTACGCAAATGTGGTACCGATAAAAACAACAAATCACAGATTAAGTGCCAATACAAGCATAACCATATGAATAAAACATGTCCAGGGGTTAAATGTGAGTGCAGGTGCAGTGAACATGAAAAATTCAGGACAACAGGTTTTCATTTTTGTGCTTAAGTTTTTTCCTCCTCACCTTCTTAAAATCATAACACAGACTCCTATAAGGGCTGTTTTTTTGCGCCACTTATTGTACTTTGTAATGACATCAATCATTTCACCACAAAATCTACAGCAAAACGAGAAAAAAAATATTAGTGGGGCAAAATTGAAAAAAAAACAAACACCATTTAGAATTTTTTTTTAGGGACTTCCGATTCTACACAGTGCACTTTTTGGTAAAAATGACACCTTGTTCTTTAGATCCATACAATTAAATTGATATCCAGCTCATTAAGGTTTGATTTTGTTTAACATTAAAAGTTATAACTTTTTGCACCAAAATTAGTACCTTTAAAATTGTCCTCTTCTGACCTCTATAACTTTTTCCGTATGCAGGGATGTATACGGAAAAAAATTAGCCCTCGTACAATTTAAAACGTACTTACAATGTTCAAAAAGTTTGATTTTTTTTTTTAAACAGTACAAAAAGAGTAAAGCGTGTACCCAAACATTGACCCACAGTATAAAAAGAACATGTCAGTGTTATCATACACTTCACTGTGTAAAAATAAAAACTCTCAAAAGTTGCAAAATTGCGGTTTACTTCTCAATTTACTGCCGCAAATAATATATATACATTTTTATAGTACCATATATTTTATGTTAAAATTAAAGGTTTCATTACAAAGTACAGTTGGTCGCAAAAGAAACAAACCCTCATATGGGTCTTTAGGTTGAACATTTTAAGATTTATGGCTCTTAGAAGGGGAGGAGGAAAAATTTTAAACATAAAAATGAAACTGTCCTTTCTCCTCAAGACCAAAATGGGCTGTGACTTCTAAAGGGGTTAAAACTGTAATCTTCAAATCCTTTGTAAACCCCCAGTATATAACTGTACATAGTGTAAGTAAAGTACAGTACAGCCATTACAATGGATACACATACACGTGATGTCATCTGCTGTGACATCACACATCAAAGAGACTTTCTCCAGGGTAGAATCCAATCCCTAACACTTATTTCCTCGGTTCGGCGGGTGAACACGTTCTCCTACTAGACCTGCGCTTATTTTGCAAATTGAAGAGAATTTTGTCTATTTAGGCAAAAGGATCCTGTAGGGACGGCGACCATGAAGCTAAGAGGTAGGAATAATGAAAACTTCCAAAATTTCTGTTTAAAAATGGATTTTACATGAATGTATTAGTGTAAAGTTAATATAGTAGAGTTCTGAATGCTTGGAGCGGGCGGTGGGGGTCGTGACATCACGGCCACGCCCCCTCAATGTAAGTCTATGGGAGGGGGTGTGGTGTGATGTCACGAGGGGCGTGGCTGTGACGTTACGACCCTGTCACCCAGTGTTCTGAATAAAGGCTAGGTGCTGCACAGAGATCACTGGGGTCCCAGCTGCGGGACCACGGCGATCAGACATCTTATCCCCTATCCTTTACATAGGGGATAAGATGTCTAGGGGCAGAGTACCCTTTAAGTCTCTTACAGCAATTGGGTAAAGGTTTACTCCTGTGAGATAAATGATTTTGTGTGAACATACACACAGACATATATATATATATATATATATATATATATATACATAAATAAATGAATGAATATAGGTCTAATATATTGTATCCTGTCGCTATTTTGCAGATATCCCAGTTCTCTCGGTGCCTGTCGTGTGTCTCATACATTACGTGACGAGTTTCCTTTGGCGGTATACTAACCTATATCATTATAAGGTCACTCCACCATATTATGAGATCCATAAAATACCTGGGAAGAAGATTAAGCACCGTGGTCAGCGAGCAGATGTGGCTATTGACATGGCTTTAGGTGACAATTCAGACCCACATGAATCCAGGCACAGCGATCATGTGACAGTCACCATGGCGGATAACCAGATGGATTTACCAACAACCTCTGAAGATGCCTCGGAGCCCAAAGTGTCTTGGCTGCAGCGGACTTGGCAATATGCTAAAAGCAAACTGAAGTGGTCCAATTATGTATCCAATGTGTGGGTTGGAGCATGGGCCATGGCCAACCGCACACTAACCGGCATGATGACCACATTCAAGATGCCATTTTACTTCCTACATACAAAGCTAAGAAGTATTACAGCAAAGGCCATTGACGATCAATGTGAACCAGTTTAACAAGATGCTGATTGGGTCACACAAGGTCTGCATATGGTTGGGGGTGGGGGTGGGGAGGAGCCCGAAATGCAGCCACCTCCACGTGGTGGGCTCTGGGTCACTTGATACATTAACAAGTGAGCGAGGAGCTGCATAATTCAAGGCACATTTCCCATATTGGACATACAGCTTGTAATAGAGACAGAAGATATTGTCCACATGGAAACAAATTTTGCACATAAGTGGGAAAACAAGCCCCCCTATTGGATGATTAAGGAATCAGAGATCTGTATAAGGGGAGAGGTGGATTCCCAGGAATGGAGGATGACAATATAACTTTAGCATAATATCTCTGGATAAGTGGATATGGTAGAAACAGTATCATAATTTTTATTACTATTATTATTATTAACCCCTTAACTCCTTAAGGACCCAGGGCGTATGGATACACCCTGGTTTTTTTATTGTTAAGTACCCAGGGCGTATACATACGCCCGTGGGAATTCAGGTCCCCGCCGCGCACCGGTTGGGGACTGGACTGGGATGCCTCCTGAAATCATTCAGCAGGCATCCCGTGCAACATGTCGCCAATTCCGGGTCATACGGGTCTATGGTGACCCGGAATATAAGGGGGATATCGGTTGTCCGAGACATCCACGATCCCCCTGAAGGGATAGGAGTGAGGTGGCAGGGGTGCCACCCCTCCTATCCCTACTATTGGTCATCAAGAAGCGACGACCAATAGCAAATTGGGGGCGGGGGGGGTTAACTTTCGGTTTCCCTGTTCTGCCCACCCACAGTAGGCAGGGCAGAATGGGGAAACTGACAGGGACTGCCGCAGAAGTTTAATTACTCATGGGCGGCGGTAGCAGGCGGTGATCAATGGGGGTGATCGGCGGCAGAAGAGGAGAACGACGATGCGGCTCCTTGGATCCTACGGAAGCTGGTGAGTTGCCTGGCAACATCTGGAGGTCTACAGTCTGAGACCACTATACAGTGGTCTCTAAACTGGAGCCCTCCAGAAGTTGCAAAACTACAACTCCTAGCATGCCTACACAGCAGTTTGCTGTCTGGGCATGCTGGGATATGTAGTTTTGCAACATCTGGAGGGCCACAGTTTGGAGATCACTGTACAGCGATCTCTTAAACTGTGACCCTCCAGCTGTTGCAAAACTACAAATCCCAGCATGCCCAAACAGCAAACAGCTGTCTCGGCAAGCTGGGAGTTGTAGTTGCGTACCTCCAGCTGTTGCATAACTACGTCTCCCAGCATGCCCTTCTGCGATCAGTACATGCTGGGAATTGTAGTCTTGCAAAAGCTGGAGGCACACTGTTTGGAAAGTACTGAGTCAGGTCACAGAACCTAACTGAAGGTTTTCCAACCAGTGTGCCTCCAGCTATTGCTAAAGTACATCTACCAGCATGCATGGTCTGTCAGTGCATGCTGGGAGTTGTAGTTTTGAAACAGCTGGAGGTTTAACTCCCCATGTGAATGTACAGGGTACATTCACATGGGCGAGTTTACAGTGAGTTTTCTGCTTCAAGTTTGAGCTGCGGCAAATTTTTCGCCACAGCCCAAACTCCTAGTGGGCAACTCAACGTAAACCTCCGCCAGTGCGAATGTACCCTAAAAACACTACACTACATAATAAAGGGTAAAACACTACATATACACCCCCTTACACTGTCTCCCCCCCCCCAATAAAAATGAGAAACGTATCGTATGGCCGTGTTTCCAAAACAGATCCTCCAGCTGCTGCAAAACAACAACTCCCAGCATTTCCGGACAGCCGCTCACTGTCCAGGCATGCTGGGAGTTTAGCAACAGCTGGAGGCACCCTGTTTGGAATCACTGGCGTAGAATACCACTATGTCCACTCCTATGCAATCCCTAATGTAGTCCTCAAATGCGCAAGGCGCTGTCTCATTTCGGGGCCCAGTCGTATTTCAAGGAAACAGTTTAGGGCCACATAAGGGGTATTTCCGTACTCTGGAGAAATTGCACTACAAATTTTGGGGGGCTTTTTCTCCTTTTACCCCTTATGAACAGGAAAAGTTGGGGGTTACACCAGCCTGTTAATGTAAAAAAATAAAAATGTTTACACTAGCATGCTGGCGTTGCCCCCTACTTTTTATTTTCACAAGCAAGTAAAGGAAAAAATAGACCCCCAAAATTTGTAACGCAATTTCTCCTGAGCACGGAAATACCCCATATGTGGGCGTAAAATTCTCTGCGGACGCACAGCAGGGCTCAGGAGTGAGAGCACACTATGTACATTTGAGGTCTAATTTGGTGATTTGCACAGGGGTGGCTGATTTTACAGCGGCTCATTTTGGAAACTACACCCCTCACGGAACGTAACAAGGGGTACAGTGAGCCTTAACACCCCACAGGTGTTTGAAAATTTTTCATTAAATTTGGATGGGAAAATGAGAAAAAAAAAAACTAAACATAATATGCTGGTGTTAACCTAAATTTTTCATTTTCACAAGGGAAAATATGAAAAAGCCCCCCAAAATTTGTAACCCCATTTCTTCTGAGTAAGAACATACTCCATATGTGGATGTAAAGTGCTCTGCGGGTGAACTACAATGCTCAGAAGAGAAGGAGCACCATTGGGCTTTTGAAGATAAATTTTGTCCGGAATTGAAGGCCACGTGTGTTTACAAAGCCCCCATAGAGCCAGAACAATGGACCCCTCCCACATGTGACCCCATTTTGGAAACTACACCCCTCAAGTAATGTAATAAGGGGTACAGTGAGCATTTACGCCCCACAGGTGTCTGACAGATTTTTGGAACAGTGGTCCTTGAAAATGAAAAATGTAATTTTTCATTTGCACAGCTTACAGTTCCAAAGAGCTGTCAAACGCCAGTGGGGTGTAAATACTGGGTCTTCAATTTTCTCCTTAAACTTACTGCTATTCCTGTTAAACACCTAAAGGGTTAACAAACATTCTGAATATAATTTTGTATACTTTGATGGGTGCAGTTTTTATAATGGGGTAATTTATGGGGTATTTCTAATATGAAGACCCCTCAAATCCACTTCAAATCTGAACTGGTCCCTGAAAAATTCAGATTTTGAAAATTTTGAGAAAAATTTGAAAATTGCTGCTGAACTTTGAAGCCCACTGATGTCTTCCAAAAGTAAAAAAAAAACATGTCAACTTTATGATGCAAACATGAAGAGATTGTATATGTGAATCAACATATAATTTATTTGGTTTGTCTATTTTCCTCACAAGCAGAGAGCTTCAAGGTTAAAAAAAAAAAAGCAAAATTTTAAAATTTTTGAATTTTTTACCAAGAAATGATGCAAGTATTGACGAAAACTTACCACTATGATAAAGTAGAATATGTCACGAAAAAACTATCTTGGAATCAACTTCATAAGTAAAAGCATCCCAGAGTTAGTAATGCTTAAAGTGACAGTGGTTAGATGTGCAAAAAATGCTCTGGTCCTTAAGGCCAAAATGACCTCGATCCTTAAGGGGTTAAAGCAGAAAAGTTTTCCCTTATGTAAATAGCTGAAGTTCTTTATCTACCCTTTATTACCAGTAGCATTGCTAGAGAGTGACAGGGGGGGTACCGCATCTGGTGACACCCTAACTAGCCTGTCTGGCACTAAATAGCTGCACTCCAACTATCCCGCAAAAACCCATCCACCGTCCTCAGAAATAAAAAAAGTATTAAAAACATACTATGCCGCACCATGAATATCCGTACTCTGGGGGCTTTTTTGCTCAATTTTGAGCCCACATTTTGTGACGTTGTCAGACCAGAGAAGTAGATTGTCGATATTACCGATCAGTATTAATTGATCGTCCTAATCAGCGAGTACTTGCCGCGTTAGATGAGCCGGCTCGTCCTGAAGCTAAACTGTCACAGCATGTAAACATGGAAACATGCTGTGACATTGAAGTGACTTCAGCTTTCATAGACAGCTGATCATCACAGACATCGTCCGCGGGTCTCCCCATGGCTGGCCTGGCCCCCTGATTGTTGTGATTGGTCAATCAATCCAGATTGACCAATCACAGCAGAGGCAGTTGAAAAAAACTGCCTTTCACAGCTCCGATCTCCTCAGTGTAGGGAGATCTGTGAGGAGATTGGAGCTGTGTGAGCTCTGTGTGAAATAAAACATCAAACAGACCCCTATAACCCCCCCATACCCATCCTAGTGCTCCTGTCTAGGGGACATCAGCTGTCTTGGACATCTGATTGTCACCATGCAGTGATTTCTGTAAACTGTAAGCCTCCTTATGTTGCTAAACTACAACTCCCAGCATGCCCAGACAGCTGTTGGCTGTCAGGGCATGCTGGGATTTGTAGTTTTGCAACATCTGGAGAGCCACAGTTTGGAGATCACTGTGCAGTGATCTCTAAACTGTGGCCCTCCAGATGTTGCAAAACTACAACTCCCAGCATGCACGAACAGCAAACTGCTGACTTGCCATGCTGGAAGTTAGAGTTGCGTGTGTGGTAAGTCTCAGGGGTAGGGGTAGTACAGTCAGGGATTTGCTTTGGTATATCAGGGGTTAATGTTAACCCTATAGTTCGTGACGCCAGGCTGAGGGCTAGTATGTTGAGATGACTCTCCGGCCTATCGCCGCCCTTCCCAGTAACGATAGGTGCATAAGAATAAAGACTGAAGGTCCACAAGATAGTTGAATTTGAACTTGCATAAACTTTACTTAAAGGCTTGCGGTACATCCACAGAGTAGTAACAGTCTCAATTAAACAGTCTCTCTATACTTAAATGACTGACAGATGTTGCGGACCTTGACTTTAGATAATAGTCTCTGAATTCAGGGTATATTGCGAAGATCCGTCCGGATTTAGGGGATAGATAAGGTCCGGTGGTCTTGCAGAGTGTTTAGTGATTGATACACTCGCAATTTGGAATAGAACAGCCGTCGCCGCAAGGCTAAGGCCTAGACACACTGATGACAGCAGCGCAGATCCTTTCTCGTCAACAGCCAGAAACCAAGAGAGATTAATGGCCACCGCGCCCTTATATGGGCAGGGGCGGGGCCGTTTTGATTGGTCCAGCCATCTGTCCCTCACCGTCACAAAGGAAATGAGTGCATTATGTCACAGGGACCTCCAAAGGTCCTCAAGCAAAAATACCATTGAGTTTACCTGATCACGTGACCCGCAGGTCCTGCTACGCTTCTCAAAGGTAATTAACTATTTATGTACATTTTATACAGTTAAACTTCCACAAATAAGGAGCATATGACTAGAGTAATAACTATAGGGGTGAGAGGTGACTAGGGGTGGACTAGGGGTGGGCGCTTCGGGCCCAGAATAGTCACGTTGCCTTGACGACAACGCAGGGGGATGTTCATTACCAACGTCCGTCTGCGTCGTCGTCAAGGCAACGCCTCTATTTCGGGCTCGAAGCGCGGAGAAGAGGCCCCCCGGTGAAGATGGCAGCCCGGAACCACTATCCCACCGGACGACCTCCCCACCGGACAGTATTGCAGCACCGGACCAGTGGAGCACCGTCCCGCCGAACGGAGGTGAGTAGAGAACTAAAGGGGGTGAGAGGGGGGGGCTGGATGATGTCGAAGGCCGCAGTGGTCTTCAACCTGCGGACCTCCAGAGGTTTCAAAACTACAACTCCCAGCAAGCCCGGACAGCCGATGGCTGCCCGGGCTTGCTGGGAGTTGTAGTTTTGAAACCTCTGGAGGTCCGCAGAAGACCACTGTATCAGACATTGACAAGCGGTGATGATGAAGGTGGGGGGGGGGGAGGGACTGATGACAAGGGGATGATGACAAGGGGATGATGAAGGGGGGGGTGTGGGATGATGACAAGGGGATGATGAAGGGGGGGGGGGATTATGACAAGGGGATGATGAAGGGGGTGGGGATGATGAAAAGGGGATGATGACAAGGGGATGATGAAGGGGGGTGGGGGTGATGACAAGGGGATGATGATAAGGGGATGATGAAGGGGGGGGGTGTGGGATGATTACAAGGGGATGATGAAGGGGGGTGGGGATGATGAAAAGGGGATGATGACAAGGGGGTGATGAAGGGGGGTTGTGGGATGGACAAGGGGATGATGAAGGGGGGGGGGTGATGACAGGCGGTGATGATGAAGGGGGGGATGATGACAGGCGGTGATGATGAAGGGGGAATGATGACAGGCGGTGATGATGAAGGGGGGATGATGACAGGCGGTGATGATGAAGGGGGGATGATGACAGGCGGTGATGATGAAGGGGGGATGATGACAGGCGGTGATGATGTATTTCCTGGGATTTTGGGGTGAAATTAGGGGCCTCTGCCTATATTCGGGTCGGCTTATACTCGAGTATATACGGTGTGTGTATATATATCACATTTTTTTCAAAGCTGCAAAATTGTGTTCTTTAGTCATTTATTGGTTTTTGCTTATGTGTGCAAAAAAAAAAATGGTATTCAAAAGTGATTTATTGGTTTTTGCTTATGTAAGCCAAATTTATCAACCCCCTGTAGTAGTTTAATAATGTGTCACACAAAGCAAAACCAAAAGCAAGAAAAGATGGCAGCCCGGAACCACTATCCCACCGGACGACCTCCACACCGGACAGTCCTGCAGCACCGGACCAGCGGAGTACTGTCCCGCCGAACGGAGGTGAGTACAGAACTAAAGGGGGTGAGAGGGGGGGCTGGATGATGTTGAAGGCCGCAGTGGTCTTCAACCCTTCGGACCTCCAGAGGTTTCAAAATTACAACTCCCAGCAAGCCCGGACTATACAAAAGGACCCCGACGTCCTAGGGACTCTGGCTATGGGGACCTATAAACAGGTACCGTATAGGATGCGGTACCGGGACACCACACGTGCCTCAAGCTGTTGCATAACTACAACTCCCAGCATGCCCTTTGGCCATCAGTGCATGCTGGGAGTTGTAGTTTTGCCACAGCAAGAAGCACACTGGTGACGAAACACAGTAAGGTAACAGAACCTAACTCAGTGTTTCCCCACCAGTGTGCCTCCAGCTGTTGCAAAACTACAACTCCCAGCATGCACTGACAGACCGTTTATGATGGGAGTGTTCGTTTTGTAACAGCTGGAGGCACCCTGGTGGGGAAGCACTGAGTTTGTCTGTTCCCTAACACGGTTTTCCTCACCAGTGGGCCTCCAGCTGTGGCAAAACTACAACTCCCAGCATGCACGGTCTGTGAGTCCATGCTGAGAGTTGAAGTTTTGCAACAGCTGGAGGTTTGACCCCCCCCCCCCCAATGATGTGAACGTACAGGGTATATTCACACAAGCTGGGGTTTACAGTAAGTTTCCCACTACAAATTTGAGCTGCAGAAAATTTTCCTCCGCAGCTCAAACTCCCTGCGGGAAACTCACTATGAACCCCCGCCCGTGGGAATATACCCTAAAAACCCTACACTACGCTACCACAAAATAAAGAGTAATACACTACATATACATATACCCTTACACAGTGTACACCCTCCCCCATAAAAATTTAAAACGTCTGGTACGGCACTGTTTGCAAAAAGGAGCCTCCGGCTGTTGCAAAACAACAACTTCCAGCATTGCCGGACAGCCATTGACTGTCCAGGCATGCTGGGAGTTTTGCCACAGCTGGAGGTACCCTGTTTGGGAAACACTGCTGTAGGGTATTTATGGTAGCAGAGTCAATTGTAATGCTTGCATCTGGGTCCTCCCCTATGCAAATCTCTAATTTAGTCCTCAAATGCGCATGGTGCTCTCTCACTTTGGAGCCCTGTCATATTTCAAGGAAACGGTTTAGGGACACATATGGGGTATTTCCGTACTCGGGAGAAATTGTGTTACAAATTTTGGGGGCTTTTTCTAATTTTACCCCTTATGAAATGGAAAAGTTGGGGTCTACACCAGTATGTTTTTTTACACTAACATGCTGGTGTTGTCCCATACTTTTTATTTTCAAAAAAGACCCCCAAAATTTGTACGGAAATACCCCATATGTGGGCGTACAATGCTCTGCGGATGCACAACAAGGCTCAGGAGTGAGAGCGCACTATGTACATTTGAGGCCTAAATTGGTGATTTGCACAGAGGTGGCTGAAAGTTGCAACGGTTCTGACATAAACACACAAAAAAAATACCCACATGTGACCCCATTTTGGAAACTGCATCCCTCATGGAACATAACAAGGGGTATAAAAATCTAATTTTTCACTTTCACGTCCAACTTAAATGCAAACCTGTCAAACACCTGTGAGGTGTTAAGGTTCGCTGTACCCCTTGTTACGTTACTGGAGGGGTGTCGTTTCCCAAATAGTGTGCCATGTGTTTTTTTTTTTTGCTGTTCTGACACCATGGGGGCTTGCTAAATGCAACATGCCCCCCAAAATCCATTTCAGCAATATTCACCCTCTAAAAGCCCACAGTTGCTCTTTCCCTTTTGAGCCATGTTGTGGGCCCACAGAGCACTTTGCGTCAATATATGAGGTATTTCCATACTTCAGAGAAGTTGGGCTACAAATTTTGTGGGACTTTTTCTCCTAAGAACCCTTACAAAAATGTAAAAAAAAATTGGGCCACATGAACATGTTAGTATAAAAAATGGAAATCTTAATTTTTCTCCTCCACTTTGCTGCTGTTCCTGTAAAACACCTAAAGGGTTAACAAACTTTCTTAATGGCATTTGAATACTTTGAGGGGTGCAGTTTCTACAATGGGGTCATTTGTGGTATATTTCTCACAGAAAGGCCCCTCAAATCCACTTCAGACTTAACTGGTCCCTGAAAAATTCAGATTTTTTATTTTTCGTGAAAAGTTTGAAAAAATGCTGCTATACTTTGAAGCCCTCTAATGTCTTAAAAAAATAAAAACATGAAAACTTTACGATGCAAACATAAAGTAGACATATTCGGGGACATTTATCATTGTTGCTTTGGTAATCGAGTTCTGTTGGCATTTTTTTCTTGCTTTTGGTTTTGCTTTTGTGTGACACATTATTAAACTACCACAGGGGGTTGATAAATTTGGCTTACATAAGCAAAAACCAATAAATCACTTTTGAATACCATTTTTTTTTTTTTTTTTTGCACACATAAGCAAAAACTAATAAATGACTACAGAACACAATTTTGCAGCTTTGAATTTTTATATATATATATATATATATATATATATACATACACCGTATATACTCGAGTATAAGCCGACCCGAATATAAGCCGAGGCCCCTAATTTCACCCCAAAATCCCAGGAAAAGTTATTGACTCAAGTATAAGCCTAGGGTGGGAAATACATCATCCCCCCTGTCATCATCCAGACCCCCTTCATCATCACCCTGTCATCATCCCCCCTTCATCATCACCGCCTGTCATCATCCCCCCTTCATCATCACCCTGTCATCATCCCCCCTTCATCATCACCGCCTGTCATCATCCCCCCTTCATCATCACCGCCTGTCATCATTCCCCCTTCATCATCACCGCCTGTCATCATCCCCCCCTTCATCATCACCGCCTGTCATCACCCCCCCTTCATCATCCCCTTGTCATCATCCCACACCCCCCCTTCATCATCCCCTTGTCATCATCCCACACACCCCCCTTCATCATCCCCTTGTCATCATCCCCACCCCCTTCATCATCCCCTTGTCATCATCCCCTTTTCATAATCCCCACCCCCCTTCATCATCCCCTTGTCATAATCCCACACCCCCCCTTCATCATCCCCTTGTCCTCATCCCCTTGTCGTCATCCCCACTCCCTTCATCATCCCCTTGTCATCATCCCCTTGTCATCATCCCCACCCCCTTCATAATCCCACACCCCCAATTGATCATCCCCTTGTCATAATCCCCCCCCTTCATCATCCCCTTGTCATCATCCCACACCCCCCCTTCATCATCCCCTTGTCATCAGCCCCCCCCCCCCCACCTTCATCATCACCGCTTGTCAATGTCTGATACAGTGGTCTTCTGCGGACCTCCAGAGGTTTCAAAACTACAACTCCCAGCAAGCCCGGGCAGCCATCGGCTGTCCGGGCTTGCTGGGAGTTGTAGTTTTGAAACCTCTGGAGGTCCGCAGGTTGAAGACCACTGCGGCCTTTAATATCATCTAGCCCCCCCTCTCACCCCCTTTAGTTCTGTACTCACATCCGCTCGGCGGGACGGTGCTCCGCTGGTCCGGTGCTGCAGAACTGTCCGGTGGGGAAGTCCTGCAGCACCGGACCAGCGGAGCACCGTCCCGCCGAGCGGAGGTGAGTACAGAACTAAAGGGGGTGAGAGGGGGGGCTGGATGATGTCAAAGGCCGCAGTGGTCTTCAACCTGCGGACCTCCAGAGGTTTCAAAACGACAACTCCCAGCAAGCCCGGACAGCCGATCCCCTTGTCATCATCCCCTTGTCATCATCTCCATCCCCTTCATCATCCCCTTGTCATCATCCCCTTTTCATAATCCCACACTCCCTTCATCATCCCCTTGTCATAATCCCACCCCCCCTTCATCATCCCCTTGTCATCATCCCCTTGTCATCATCCCCACCCCTTCATCATCCCCGTGTCATAATCCCACACCCCCCCTTCATCATCCCCTTGTCATCATCCCCTTGTCATCATCCCCACTCCCTTCATCATCCCCTTGTCATAATCCCAAACCCCCCCTTCATCATCCCCTTGTCATCATCCCACACCCCCCCCCTTTATCATCCCCTTGTCATCAGCCCCCCCCCCCCCACCTTCATCATCACCGCTTGTCAATGTCTGATACAGTGGTCTTCTGCGGACCTCCAGAGGTTTCAAAACTACAACTCCCAGCAAGCCCGGGCAGCCATCGGGCTTGCTGGGAGTTGTAGTTTTGAAACCTCTGGAGGTCCGCAGGTTGAAGACCACTGCGGCCTTCAATATCATCTAGCCCCCCCTCTCACCCCCTTTAGTTCTGTACTCACATCCGCTCGGCGGGACGGTGCTCCGCTGGTCCGGTGCTGCAGTACTGTCCGGTGGGGAGGTCGTCCGGTGGGATAGTGGTTCCGGGCTGCCATCTTCACCGGGGGGGCCTCTTCTCCGCGCTTCGGGCCCGAAATAGAGGCGTTGCCTTGACGACAACGCAGACTGACGTTGGTAATGAACCTCCCCCTGCGTTGTCCTCAAGGCAATGTGACTATTCCGGGCCCGAAGAGCGGAGAAGAGGCCCCCACGGTGAAGATGGCAGCCCGGAACCACTATCCCACCGGACGACCTCCCACCGCACAGTCCTGCAGCACCGGACCAGTAGAGCACCGTCCCGCCGAGCGGAGGTGAGTACAGAACTAAAGGGGGTGAGAGGGGGGGCTGGATGATGTCAAAGGCCGCAGTGGTCTTCAACCTGCGGACCTCCAGAGGTTTCAAAACTACAACTCCCAGCACGCCCGGACAGCCGATGGCTGCCCTGGCTTACTGGGAGTTGTAGTTTTGAAACATCTGGAGGTCCGCAGGTTGAAGACCACTGAGGGCGGATAGGTCACTCGAGTATAAGCCGAGGGGGGTGTTTTCAGCACGAAAAATCGTGCTGAAAAACTCGGCTTATACTCGAGTATATACGGTATGTATGTTTTTTTTTCCCTTTTTACCACTTTGTTTTTTTCCTCTAAATGTACTAACTCATTTTTTGTCTTCTCATTTCAGATCCGTGTATCTTGTGGATTACTTTAGATTCAGGGGAGTGCAGTGATTAGCATTTTTTTGGTTTAATGTTAATAAAATGGTTAATGAGGACTTTTGGGGGAGTGTTTTTTTGGAATACATTTTTTTTAAATGTGATGTTTTTTTTTTATTTACTTGGCATGCTTAGTAGTGGAAGCAGTATTATAGACAGAGTCCATTATTAAGCTGAGGCTTAGCATTAGCCCCCAAAACAGCTAGTGCTAAACCCCAATTATTTCCCCGGTACCCACCACCACAGGGGTGCTGGGAGGAGCCGGTACCACCAGGCCCAAAGCCTCAAATATGGCGCTCCTGAGCCTAGGCGGTAACAGGCTGGTGTTATTTAGGCTTGGGAGGGCCAGTAACAATGGTCTTTGCCCACCCTGGTAACATCAGGCTGTTGCTGCTTGGTTGGTATTTGGATAAAAATAGGGGGAACCTTATCTTTGTTTTGCATGAATAATTATTAAAAAAAAAAAAAAAAACGCATATGTAATAAAAACAGCAAAAATTCAAAATGAGAGACAGGTGGCCAAAGAAAGCAAAACTAATCCTAAATATTTTTTTAGATATTTTTTTGGCAAAAAAACCAAAGACAGAGCATGTAGGACCCCTTAATAATGATAATGGCGAGGTTGTCACAGGCGATCAAGAGAAGGCGGAGCTACTGAATGGGTTCTTTAGTTCTGTATACACTATGGAAGAAGGAGCTGACATTGGCCAGGTCAGTGCTGGTAACACAACATGTAATGTACTGAACTGGCTTAGTGTAGAGATGGTACAATGTAAGTTAAGTGATATAAATGTAAGCAAATCCCCAGGACCGGATGGACTACACCCAAGAGTTCTTAGAGAGGTAAGTTCAGTAATATCTGTACCCCTGTTCATGATATTTAGAGATTCTCTGGTGTCTGGTATTGTGCCAAGGGACTGGCGCAAGGCGAATGTGGTGCCAATCTTCAAAAAGGGCTCTAGGTCTTCCCCAGGAAACTATAGACCGGTAAGTTTAACGTGCATTGTGGGTAAATTGTTTGAAGGACTTATAAGGGATTACATACAGGAATACATAGGGGATAATTGTATTATAAGTGATAGCCAGCATGGGTTTACTAAGGATAGAAGTTGTCAAACCAATCTAATTTGCTTTTATGAAGAGGTGAGTAGAAGCCTTGACAGAGGAATGGCTGTGGATATAGTGTTTCTGGATTTTGCTAAAGCATTTGATACTGTCCCTCATAGACGTCTGACAGGTAAGTTAAGGTCTTTGGGTTTGGAAATTTTAGTTTGTAACTGGATTGAACACTGGCTCATGGATCGTACCCAGAGAGTGGTGGTCAATGATTCGTACTCTGATTGGTCCCCGGTTATTAGTGGTGTACCCCAAGGTTCAGTACTGGGCCCGCTGTTGTTTAATTTATTTATTAATGATATAGAGGATGGTATTAACAGCTCTGTTTCTATCTTTGCAGATGACACCAAGCTTTGTAGCACAGTACAGTCTATAGAGGATGTGCATAAGTTACAAGATGACTTGGATAGACTAAGTGTCTGGGCATCCACTTGGCAAATGAGGTTCAATGTGGATAAATGTAAAGTTATGCATCTGGGTACTAATAACCTGCATGCGTCGTATGTCTTAGGGGGGATTAAACTGTCAGAGTCACTGGTAGAGAAGGATCTGGGTGTACTTGTAGATCACAGACTACAGAATAGCATGCAATGTCAGGCTGCTGCTTCCAAAGCCGGCAGGATATTGTCATGTACAAAAAGAGGCATGGACTCAAGGGACAGGGACATAATACTCCCCCTTTATAAAGCATTGGTACGGCCTCACCTGGAATATGCTGTTCAGTTTTGGGCACCTGTCCATAAAAGGGACACTGCGGAGTTGGAAAGGGTGCAGAGACGCGCGACTAAACTAATATGGGGCATGGAACATCTTAGCTATGAGGAGCGATTAAAGGAGTTACAATTGTTTAGTCTTGAGAAGAGACGTTTAAGGGGGGATATGATAAACATATATAAGTATATTAATGGCCCATACAAAAAATATGGAGAAAAACTGTTCCAGGTTAAACCCCCCCAAAGGACGAGGGGGCACTCCCTCCGTCTGGAGAAGAAAAGGTTTAGTCTAAAGGGGCGACACGCCTTCTTTACCGTGAGGACTGTGAATTTATGGAACGGTCTACGTCAGGAACTGGTCACAGCTGGAACAATTAACAGCTTTAAAACAGGATTAGATACATTCCTGGAACAAAATAACATTAATGCTTATGAAGAAATATAAAATCTCATCCCTTCCCCAATATCGCGCCACACCCCTACCCCTTAATTCCCTGGTTGAACTTGATGGACATATGTCTTTTTTCGACCGTACTAACTATGTAACTATGTAACTATAGGGTTCCCCCTATTTTTATTTTCAGCCAAATACCAACCAAGCAGCAACAGCCTGATGTTACCAGGGTGGGCGAGGACCATTGTTACTGGCCCTCCCCAGCCTAATTAACGCCAGCCCGTTACCACCTAGGCCCAGGAGCGCCATATTTGATCCTCCGGGCCTATTGGTACCGGCTCTTCCCGGCACCCCTGTGGCGGTGGGTACCGGGGTAATAATTGGAGGTTAGCGCTAGCTGTGTTGGGGGCTAACACTAAGCATAGGCTTAGTAATGGATTCCGTCTATTAGACAGCTTCCACTACTAAGCCTTTCAAGTAATTAAAAAAAAACACGTTTAAAAAAAAATGTATTCCAAAAAACACTCTCATTAACATTAAACAGTTTGGCCTTAAGGACCAGACCGTTTTTTGCACATCTGACCACTGTCACTTTAAACATTAATAACTCTGGAATGCTTTTAGTTATCATTCTGATTCCGAGATTGTTTTTTCGTGACATATTCTACTTTAACATGGTGGTAAATTTTTGTGGTAACTTGCATCCTTTCCTTGTGAAAAATCCTAAAATTTGATGAAAAATTTGAAAATTTTGCATTTTTCTAACTTTGAAGCTCTCTGCTTGAAGCTCTCTGCTTTTTTTTACAAAAAATTTTTTTTTTATTCACATATACAATATGTCTACTTTATGTCTGCATCATAAAAGTGAAAAGTTTTTACTTTTGGAAGACACCAGAGGGCTTCAAAGTTCAGCAGCAATTTTCCAATTTTTCACAAAATTTTCAAACTCACTATTTTTCAGGGACCAGTTCAGGTTTGAAGTGGATTTGAAGGGTCTTCATATTAGAAATACCCCACAAAAGACCCCATTATAAAAACTGCACCCCCCAAAGTATTCAAAATGACATTCAGTCATCATTTTAACCCTTTAGGTGTTTCACAGGAATAGAAGCAAAGTGAAGGAGAAAATTCACAATCTTCATTTTTTACACTCGCATGTTCTTGTAGACCCAATTTTTGAATTTTTACAAGGGGTAAAAGGAGAAAATGTATACTTATATTTGTAGCCCGATTTCTCTTGAGTAAGCACATACCTCAAATGTCTATGTAAAGTGTTCGGCGGGCACAGTAGAGGGCTCAGAAGGGAAAGAGCGATAAGGGAATTTTGGAGAGTACGTTTTTCTGAAATGGTTTTTGGGGGGCATGTTGCATTTAGGAAGCCCCTATGGTGCCAGAACAGCAAAAAACCCTCACATGGCATACCATTTTGGAAACTAGACCCCTTGAGGAACATAACAAGGAATAAAGTGAGCCTTAATACCCCACAGGTGTTTTACGACTTTTGCATATGTAAAAAAAAAATTATTTTTTTTCACTAAAATGTGTGTTTCCCCCCAAATTTCACATTTTTCCAAGGGTTAATAGCAGGAAATACCCCCCAATATTTGTAACCCCTTCTCTTCTGAGTATGGAGGTATCCCATAAGTTGACCTGAAGTGCACTATGGGCGAACTACAATGCTCAGAAGAGAAGGAGTCATATTTGGCTTTTTGAGAGCAAATTTTGCTCGGGGGGCATATCGCATTTAGGAAGCCCCTATGGTGCCAGAACAGCAAAAAAAAAACCACATGGCATACCATTTTGGAAACTAGACCCCTTGAGGAATGTAATAAGGAATAAAGTGAGCCTTATTACCCCACAGGTGTTTCACGACTTTTGCATATGTAAAAAAAAATAAAAACATTTTCCACTAAAATGTGTGTTTCCCCCCAAATTTCACATTTTTGCAAGGGTTAATAGCAGGAAATACCCCCCAATATTTGTAACCCCTTCTCTTCTGAGTATAGAGGTACCCCATAAGTTGACCTGAAGTGCACTATGGGCGAACTACAATGCTCAGAAGAGAAGGAGTCATATTTGGCTTTTTGAGAGCAAATTTTGCTCGGGGGGCATATCGCATTTAGGAAGCCCCTCTGGTGCCAGAACAGCAAAAAAAACCCACATGGCATACCATTTTGGAAACAAAACCCCTTGAGGAACGTAACAAGGGGTACAGTGAGCATTTGCCCCCCACTGGTGTCTGACAGATCTTTGGAACAGTGAGCTGTACAAGTTTCCATTTTCACGGACCACTGTTCCAAAGATCCGTCAAACACCTGTGGGGGGTAAATTCTCACTGCACCCCTCATTACATTCCGTGAGGGGTGTCGTTTCCGAAATGGGGTCACATGTGGGTTTTTTTTTTTTTGCGTTTGTCAAAACCGCTGTAACAATCAGCCACCCCTGTGCAAATCACCTCAAATGTACATGGTGCGCTCTCCCTTCTGGGCCTTGTTGTGCGCCCCCAGAGCACTTTGCGCTCACATATGGGGTATCTCTGTAGTCGGGAGAAATTGCATTACAAATTTTGGGGGGCTTTTTTCCCTTTTACCTCTTCTGAAAATGTAAAGTATAGGGCAACATCAGCATGTTAGTGTAAAAAATGAAATTTTTTTACACTAACATTGTGGTGTAGACCCCAACATTTCCTTTTCATGAAGGGTTAAAGAAGAAAAAGCCCCCCAAACCTTGTAACCCAATTTCTCCCGAGTACGGCGATACCCCATATGTCGCCCTAAACTGTTGCCTTGAAATACGACAGGGCTCCAAAGTGAGAGCGCTGTGCGCATTTGAGGCCTAAATTAGGGATTTGCATAGGGGTGGACATAGGGGTATTCTACGCCAGTGATTCCCAAACAGGGTGCCTCCAGCTGTTGCAAAACTCCCAGCATGCGTGGACAGTCAACGGCTGTCCGGCAATACTGGGAGTTGTTGTTTTTCAACAGCTGGAGGCTCTGCTTTGGAAACAGTGGCGTACCGGACGTTCTTCTTGGGGGAGGGGGGCTGTGTAGGGGTATGTGTATATGTAGTGTTTTTAACTTTTTATTTTATTTTGTGTTAGTGTAGTGTAGTGTTTTTAGGGTACAGTCACATGGGCGGGGGATTACAGCGAGTTTCCCGACGCAAAATTTGCTGCATCTCAAGATGCGATAAACCCACTGTAAAAGCCTCGCCCATGTGAATGTACCCTGTACATTCACAGGGGGGGGTCACCAGCTGTTGCAAAACCCCAACTCCCAGCATGCATGCTGGGAGTTATAGTTTTGCAACAGCTGGAGGCACACAGGTTAGGAAACACTGAGTTAGAAACAGACAATGTTTCCCAACCAGTGTGTCTCCAGTTGTTGCAAAACTACAACTCCCAGCATGCCCAGACAGCTGAAGGGCATGCTGGGAGTTGTAGTTCGGCAACATCTGAAGGGCCAGATTTTGCTGAACTAAAACTCCCAGCATGCCTGGACAGTCAGTGCATACTGGGAGTTGTAGTTTTGCAACAGCTGGAAGAGCACAGATTGGAGACCATTATACAATGGTCTCCAAACTGGGCCCCTCCAGATGTTGCAAAACTACAACTCCCAGCATGCATGGTCTGTTAGTGCATGCTGGGAGTTATAGTTTTGCAACAGCTGGAGGCACACAGGTTAGGAAACACTGAGTTAGAAACATTGTTTCCCAACCAGTGTGTCTCCAGTTGTTGCAAAACTACAACTCCCAGCATGCCCAGACAGCTGAAGCGAATGCTGGGAGTTGTAGTTCGGCAACATCTGAAGGGCCAGATGTTGCTGAACTAAAACTTCCAGCATGCCTGGACAGTCAGTGCATACTGGGAGTTGTAGTTTTGCAACAGCTGGAAGAGCACAGATTGGAGACCATTATACAATGGTCTCCAAACTGGGGCCCTCCAGATGTTGCAAAACTACAACTCCCAGCATCCCCAGACAGCCAAAGGCTGTCTAGGCGTCCTGGGAGTTATAGTTTTCAGACTCCTAGAAGCAGCAGTGAAGATCTTCACTGAGGACCATATACTTACCTGCCGGTCCCGTCGCTGCTCGTCCACGTGGCCGGTCCTGCCGCTGCTCCTCGGTCCCGCCAGGTAAGGCCGCCGGTCCCCTGATGTTCCCCCCCTATGCCGCAGGTCCCTGCGAGCCCCCGCAGCCATCGTCCCCCGTTCTGCCCGACTTCCAGGGGCGGGCAGTGCGGGGGATCTGAACTTTCACCCCAGATCACTGTGATTGGTCCACAGGGACCAATCACAGTGATCGCTGACCAGGACCATCAATGGATGGTCCTGGGGGTGAAGCAGAAGTTGTCCCCTGCTGGAAACAGCGGGACTTCTGCCAGTTAACCCGTGCGATGCTGCGCATCGCCGGGTTAACTGAATGTCATTTATAAACGCCGGGATGCCCGAACGCACTGCACAACCCGCGTATATATATGACATTCTGCGGGAAGGGGTTAAAAAAGACGCTGGTCATTGAAGCAGTCCACCAAATCCGAAGTAGTCCACAGGATACATGGATCTGAAATGAGGAGAAAAAAAGAAAAATAGGTTAATACATTTATTGTCACCCGTCCGCGCCTGACTACAACTCCCAGCATGCCCTTACAGTAAGAGCATGCTGGGAGTTGTAGGGGGGGTGACAATCTCCCGCACCACATGACTACAACTCACAGCATGCCCTTACAGTAAGGATATGCTGGGAGTTGTAGTCATGTGGTGCGGGAGATTGTTACCCCCCCCCCCCCACGCACACACTACAACTCCCAGCATATCATTATTATAAGGACATGCTGGGAGTTGTATTTGTGCGGCAGAGGGCAGGTGACAGGCTTGTCACCCGCCCCCCTACAACTCCCAGCATGCCCTTACAGTAAGGATATGCTGGGAGTTGTAGTGTGTGTGTGTGGGGGGGGGGGGCGGGGGTAGCCATCTCCTGCACCACATGAATAAAACTCCCAGCATATCCTTACTGTAAGGGCATGCTGGGAGTTTTAGGGGGGCAGGTGAAAAGCCTGTCACCTGCCACACAACTACAACTCCCAGCATGTCCTTACAGTAAGGGCATGTTGGGAGTTGTAGTCATGTGGTGTGGGAGATTGTCACCCCCCCCCCCCCTACAACTCCCAGCATGCTCTTACTGTAAGGGCATGCTGGGAGTTGAAGTTGTGCGGCAGGGGGGCAGGTGACAAGCTTGTCACCCCCCCCCCCCACGCACACAACTCTCCCAGCATGCCCTTCCTGTAAGGACATGCTGGGAGTTGTAGTCGTGCCAGCCAGGGAAGAGGGTGGTAATGCGCTCCGCTCCTTGGCTGCAGTGATCAGAGAATCACTGTAATTTCATATTTCCTGTCGTCACGTGACACGGGACCCAGCGGGAAATTTGAAATTACACCAAACTCTGCGGCGCTGTAGTAAGGAGCCCGGGCTGACATAACACTGCAGCCGCCCGGGACTCCCTCAGCCAGGCAGGGAGATGTGCAGAAGCCGTCCCTGCCATCTCTCGGTGTGTACCGCAGTGCTGAGGGATGACAGGGACGGCACCTACACATCTCCCTGACGGCTGTGGGAGTCCCGTGGGGGGCAGCTGAGTTATGTCAGCCCGGGCTCCTTACCAGGCGCTGCGGAAATAAAAGTTGACGGAGCCCGGGCGGCTGAAGTGAGGTTAGCCCGGGCACCTTACCACGGTGCCGCAGGATATCTTAGGAGCCCGGGAGGGTGCAGACTGATGCCAGCCCGGGCTCCTTTTAACATCTAGCGGAGCCGCGGAGCTTTTAGTCCCTAATGTAATATCAAATTTCCCGTGATTGGCTGCTCGGTCCTGGCCAATTACGGGACCCAGCGGGAAATATGAAATTACATTAAGGGAAATAGAAACTCTGCTGCGCCGAGGTTTGTTAAAAGGAGCCCAGGCTGGAATCAGTCTTCAGCCGCCCGGGTTCCTCCGATTCTATCCCCGCTACCCTAATACAATGATGGGGATGGGGACACTGCTTTATATAACCCCCACCCCCCTTGTCTTCCACCCGCCCGCGCCGCACATTGTCCGCCCGCTACAATACTACAACTCCCAGCATGCCCTCACTGTATGGACATGCTGGGAGTTGTAGTCTTGCAACAGGTAGCAGACAGATGGGAGATGTGCAGCGCAGGCGGGTGGGAAACAAGGGGGGGTGTCATTATGTTAGGGTAGCGGGATTAGAATCAGACAGAGCTGGGCGGCTGCAGAGTGATGCCAGCCCGGGCTCCTTTGTACAGTTGCAATATATTTCCCGCTGGAGCTGTGATCACGGCTGCCAGCGGGAAATATAAAATTTGCTCTCAAAAGCCGTTTTGTGTGCCAGCTCCGAGCTGGCTTATATTTATGCAGTTTTTGAGGGCTTGCGACTTTTTATGCGACTTTCGCACTTGATAAATCCCTGACCACTGAAAAGTAAAAAATAAAATTTACTTTCGTACGCTTTTTTGTAGCTTTTTGCTTACAGCCAAAAGTCGCACAAAAAATTGTTTAAGTGCTAATGCAACTTTTTCTGCGACTTTTGTAAGCAAAAAAAGAGCTCTAAATCCCTTGATAAATGTCCCCCATTGTATTTGTGAATCAATATATAATTTGGAATGTCCATTTTTCTTACAGGCAGAAAAATGCTAAATTTTCAAAATTTTGGGATTTTTCACCAAGAAAAGATGCAAGTAACGACAAAAATTACCACTATGTTAAAGTAGAATATGTCACGAAAAAACAATCTCAGAATCAGAATGAAAAGTAAAATCATTCCAGAGTTATTCATATATAAAGTGACAGTGGTCAGATTTGCAAAAAAGGGCCGTGTTGTTAAGGTGAAAATGAGCTGCATCCTTAAGGGGTTAAAAATCAAAATATAGCTATTAACTGTTACAGTTTAATAAAGGGAATAAGTGCCTCCTCCAATAAAAAAATGAATTCCCCCTCTTTTCCCATTTAACAAAAAAAAATATTTTTTTTAAATAAAATAAATCAACATATTTGGTAGAATAGTCTGAATGACTAAAATATAACGTTAATGACTCCATACGGTGAACGACATAAAACATAAAAATAACAAAGTCCAATGCTGAATTGTGATCACATCCCGGAAAAAAAAAAAGGAATAAAAAGTCATCAAAAATCACATATACACAAATGTGGTACTGATGAAAACAACAAATCACAGATTAAGTGCCCATACAAGCATAACCATATGAATAAAACATGTCCAGGGATTAACCCCTTGGGTACGGAGAGTTTTCCCGTTCTTGCACTTTCGTTTTTTCCTCCTTACCTTTTAAAGATCACAACCCCACAAAATCCATATGATGGCTTATTTTTTGCACGTATACCATTGACTGTGCGGTTTAATTAACTATATATTTTTATAATTCCGACATTTCTGCATGCGGCGATACCATATATGTTTATTTACACAGTTTTTGGATTTTTTTTTTAAGGAAAAAGGGGGGTGATTCAAGCATTTTTCACTTTTTTTTTCCAATGTTATAGCTCCCATAGGGACCTATAACACTGCACACACTGATCTTTTACATTGATCAATGGTTTCTCATAGGAAACCATTGATCAATGATTCTGCCGCTTGACTGCTCATACCTGGATCTCAGGCACTGAGCAATCATTCGGCGTTCGGACAGTGATCAAGTTGAACGCTGCATCTAAAGGGTTAATAGCGCGCGAAACCACGATCAGTGCTGCTCGCTATTAGCCTCGGCTCCCGGCTGTTGTTAGGGGCCTGGCCCGACCCGCTATGACGCTGGGCCACGGCGTGGCCCCGCATTATAGAAAGGTGGTGGGCGGAGGGCGTATAGGTATGCCCTCCGTCCCCAACAGGTTAAAGGAGATCTTTAGTGCTTATAACTTATACCCCAACCTAAGGATAGGGGATGAGTTATAAATCGCGGGGGGGTCCGAGCACTGGGGCCCCCCGCGATCTCCTGTATGGGGCCGTGGCAATGAACAGGAAAGGGGGCATTCTGTTCCCGCATGACGCGGCAGCCGGCACGCCCTTCCATGACTCCCATAGAAATACATGGAGGGGCGTGCCCGTTGCCGCGTCAAGCGGGGACGGAACGCCCCCTTTCCTGTACATAACTGTGGCCCCGTACAGAAGATGGCGGGGGGCCCGATCGCTCGTACCCCCCCGTGATCTATAACTTATATCCTATCCTTAGGATGGGGGATAAGTTATAAGCACTACAGATCTTCTTTAAATGTGAGTGCAGGTGCAGTGACCATGCCGGCGTATAAGATGACTTGGCGTATAAGACGACCCCCAACTTTGCCGTGCTGGGAGTTGTAGTTTCACAACAGCTGGAGGCACCCTGGTTTTTAGTATACAGTATTAGTTTTTACTTGCTCTGGCCGGCCCCCGCCTGCAGCTACACACAGGAGCCGGCCCGGGCAGATAATCAGAAGTTTTCCTATCCCGGACCTCAATACCCGGCGTATAAGACGACCCCCGGCTTTTCAGAAGAAAATTTGGGGTTAAAAAGTCATCTTATACGCCGGGATATACGGTATTTATATATTTTTAACCCCTTCAGGACAGGTTTTTTCATTTTTGCACTTAGTTTTTTCCTCCTCACCTTCTTAAAATCATAACACTTTCAATTTTCTATATACACAGTCCTATAAGGGCTGTTTTTTTGTGCCACCTATTGTACTTTGTAATGACAACAATCATTTCACCACAAAATCTACGGCAAAACTAGGGGGAAAAAAAAAAACTCCATTCTGATTTTTTTTTTTTTAGGGGGTTCAGATTCTACACAGTGCACTTTTCGGTAAAAATTACACCTTATATATATTCTGTAGATCCATACGATTAAATTGATACACAGCTTATTAAGGTTTGATTTTGTTTTACTTCTGTTAAAAAAAATTTATTACTTTTACACCAAAATTAGTACGTTTAAAATTGTCCTCTTCTGACCTCTATAACTTTTTTTTATTCTCCTACTAGACCTGCGCTTATTTTGCAAATTGAAGAGAATTTTGTCTATTTAGGCAAAAGGATCCTGTAGGGACGGCGACCATGAAGCTAAGAGGTAGGAATAATGAAAACTTCCTAAATTTCAGTTTATAAATGGATTTAACATGAATGTATTAGTGTAAAGTTAATATAGTAGAGTTCTGAATGCTTGGAGCGGGTGGTGGGGGTCATGACATCACAGCCACGCCCCCTCAATGTAAGTCTATGGGAGGGGGTGTGGCATGATGTCACGAGGGGCGTGGCTGTGACGTTACGACCCTGTCACCCAGTGTTCTGAACAAAGGCTAGGTGCTGCACAGAGATCACTGGGGTCCCAGCTGCGGGACCCCGGCGATCAGACATCTTATCCCCTATCCTTTACATAGGGGATAAGATGTCTAGGGGCAGAGTACCCTTTTAAGTCTCTTACAGCAATTGGGTAAAGGTTTACTCCTGTGAGATAAATGATTTTGTGTGAACACACACATATCTATATATATATATATATATATATATATATTCATAAATAAATGAATATAGGTCTAATATATTGTATGCTTTTGCTATTTTGCAGATATCCCAGTTCTCTCGGTGCCTGTCGTGTGTCTCATACATTACGTGACGAGTTTCCTTTGGCGGTATACTAACCTATATCATTATAAGGTCACTCCACCATATTATGAGATCCATAAAATACCTGGGAAGAAGATTAAGCACCGTGGTCAGCGAGCAGATGTGGCTATTGACATGGCTTTAGGTGACAATTCAGACCCACATGAATCCAGGCACAGCGATCATGTGACAGTCACCATGGCGGATAACCAGATGGATTTACCAACAACCTCTGAAGATGCCTCGGAGCCCAAAGTGTCTTGGCTGCAGCGGACTTGGCAATATGCTAAAAGCAAACTGAAGTGGCCCCATTATGTATCCAATGTTTGGGTTGGAGCATGGGCCATGGCCAAGCGGACAGTAACCGGCATGATGACCACATTCAAGATGCCATTTTACTTCCTACATACACAGCTAAGAAGTATTACAGCAAAGGCCATTGACGATCAATGTGAACCAGTTTAACAAGATGCTGATTGGGTCACACAAGGTCTGCATATGGTTGGGGGTGGGGGTGGGGAGGAGCCCGAAATGCAGCCACCTCCACGTGGTGGGCTCTGGGTCACTTGATACATTAACAAGTGAGCGAGGAGCTGCATAATTCAAGGCACATTTCCCATATTGGACATACAGCTTGTAATGGAGACAGAAGATATTGTCCACATGGATTTTGCACATAAGTGGGAAAACAAGCCCCCCTATTGGATGATTAAGGAATCAGAGATCTGTAGAAGGGGAGAGGTGGATTCCCAGTAATGGAGGATGACAATATAACTCTAGCATAATATCTCTGGATAAGTGGATATGGTAGAAACAATATCATTATTTTAATTACTATTATTATTATTATTAACCCCTTAACTCTTTAAGGACCCAGGGCGTATGGATACACCCTGGGTTTTTGATCGTTAAGTACCCAGGGCGTATACATACGCCCATGGGAATTTAAGTCCCCGCCGCGCACCGGTTGGGGACTGAACCGGGATGCCTGCTGAAATCATTCAGCAGGCATCCCATGCAACATGTCGCCAATTCTGGGTCATACGGGTCTATGGTGACCCGGAATATAAGGGGGATATCGGTTGTCCGAGACACCCACGATCCCCCTGAAGGGATAGGAGTGAGGTGGCAGGGGTGCCACCCCTCCTATCCCTACTATTGGTCATCAAGAAGCGACAACCAATAGCAAATCGGGGGCGGGGGGTTAACTTTTGGTTTCCCTGTTCTGCCCACCCACAGTAGGCTGGGCAGAATGGGGAAACTGACAGGGACCGCCGCCGAAGTTTAATTACTCATGGACGGCGGTAGCAGGCGGCAATCGATGGGGGTGATCGGCGGCAGAAGAGGAGAAAGGCGATGCGGCTCCTTGGATCCTACGGAAGCTGGTGAGTTGCCTGGCAACATCTGGAGGTCTACAGTCTGAGACCACTATACAGTGGTCTCTAAACTGGAGCCCTCCAGATGTTGCAAAACTACAACTCCTAGCATGCCTACACAGCAGTTTGCTGTCTGGGCATGCTGGGATATCTAGTTTTGCAACATCTGGAGGGCCTCAGTTTGGAGATCACTGTACAGCGATCTCTTAAACTGTGACCCTCCAGCTGTTGCAAAACTACAAATCCCAGCATGCCCTTTGGTGATCAGTACATGCTGGGAATCGTAGTTTTGCAAAAGCTGGAGGCACACTGTTTGGAAAGTACTGAGTCAGGTCACAGAACCTAACTGAAGATTTTCCAACCAGTGTGCCTCCAGCTATTGCTAAAGTACATCTCCCAGCATGCATGGTCTGTCAGTGCATGCTGGGAGTTGTAGTTTTGAAACAGCTGGAGGTTTGCCTCCCCATGTGATTGTACAGGGTACATTCACATGGGCGAGTTTACAGTGAATTTTCTGCTTCAAGTTTGAGCTGCGGCAAATTTTTCGCCACAGCCCAAACTCCTAGTGGGAAACTCAACGAAAACCTCTGCCAGTGCGAATGTACCCCAAAAACACTACACTACATAATAAAGGGTAAAACACTACATATACACCCCTTACACTGTCCCCCTCCCCCCAATAAAAATGAGAAACTTATCGTATGGCCGTGTTTCCAAAACAGAGCCTCCAGCTGCTGCAAAACAACAACTCCCAGCATTTCCGGACAGCCACTGACTGTCCAGGCATGTTGGGAGTTTAGCAACAGCTGGAGGCACCCTGTTTGGAATCACTGGCGTGGGGGTCTTTTTCTCCTTTTACCCCTTATGAATAGGAAAAGTTGGGGGTTACACTAGCCTGTTAGTGTAAAAAAAAAAAAAAAAAAAAATGTTTACACAAACCTGCTGGTGTTGCCCCCTACTTTTTATTTTCACAAGCAGTAAAAGGAAAAAAAGACCCCCAAAATTTGTAACGCAATTTCTCCTGAGCACGGAAATACCCCATATGTGGCCGTAAAATTTTCTGCGGACGCACAGCAGGGCTCAGGAGTGAGAGCGCACTATGTACATTTGAGGTCTAATTTGGTGATTTGCACAGGGGTGGCTGATTTTACAGCGGCTCATTTTGGAAACTACACCCCTCACGGAACGTAACAAGGGGTACAGTGAGCCTTAACACCCCACAGGTGTTTGAAAATTTTTCATTAAATTTGGATGGGAAAATGAGAAAAAAAAAACTAAACATAATATGCTGGTGTTAACCTAAATTTTTCATTTTCACAAGGGAAAATATGAAAAAGCCCCCCAAAATTTGTAACCCCATTTCTTCTGAGTAAGAACATACCCCATATGTGGATGTAAAGTGCTCTGCGGGTGAACTACAATGCTCAGAAGAGAAGGAGCACCATTGGGCTTTTTAAAGATAAATTTTGTCCGGAATTGAAGGCCACGTGTGTTTACAAAGCCCCCACATGTGACCCTATTTTGGAAACTACACCCCTCACATAATGTAATAAGGGGTACAGTGAGCATTTACGCCCCACAGGTGTCTGACAGATTTTTGGAACAGTGGTCCTTGAAAATGAAAATTGTAATTTTTCATTTGCACAGCCTACTGTTCCAAAGATCTGTCAAACGCCAGTGGGGTGTAAATACTGGGTCTTCAATTTTCTCCTTAAACTTACAGCTATTCCTGTGAAACACCTAAAGGGTTAACAAACATTCTGAATATAATTTTGTACACTTTGATGGGTGCAATTTTTATAATGGGGTAATTTATGGGGTATTTCTAATATGAAGACCCCTCAAATCCACTTCAAATCTGAACTGGTCCCTGAAAAATTCAGATTTTGAAAATTTTGAGAAAAATTTGAAAATTGCTGCTGAACTTTGAAGCCCACTGATGTCTTCCAAAAGTAAAAAAAAAAAAAACATGTCAACTTTATGATGCAAACATGAAGAGATTGTATATGTGAATCAACATATAATTTATTTGGTATGTCTATTTTCCTCACAAGCAGAGAGCTTCAAGGTTAAAAAAAAAGCAACATTTTCAAATTTTGGAATTTTTTACCAAGAAATGATGCAAGTATTGACGAAAACTTACCACTATGATAAAGTAGAATATGTCACGAAAAAACTATCTCGGAATCAACTTCATAAGTAAAAGCATTCCAGAGTTAGTAATGCTTAAAGTGACAGTGGTCAGATGTGCAAAAAATGCTCTGGTCCCATCCACCGTCCTCAGAAATAAAAAAAAGTATTAAAAACATACTATGCCGCACCATGAATATCCGTACTCTGGGGGCTTTTTTGCTCAATTTTGAGCCCACATTTTGTGACGTTGTCAGACCAGAGAAGTAGATTGTCGATATTACCGATCAGTATTAATTGATCGTCCTAATCAGCGAGTACTTGCCGCGTTAGATGAGCCGGCTCGTCCTGAAGCTAAACTGTCACAGCATGTAAACATGGAAACATGCTGTGACATTGAAGTGACTTCAGCTTTCATAGACAGCTGATCATCACAGACATCGTCCGCGGGTCTCCCCATGGCTGGCCTGGCCCCCTGATTGTTGTGATTGGTCAATCAATCCAGATTGACCAATCACAACAGAGGCAGTTGAAAAAAACTGCCTTTCACAGCTCCGATCTCCTCAGTGTAGGGAGATCTGTGAGGAGATTGGAGCTGTGTGAGCTCTGTGTGAAATAAAACATCAAACAGACCCCTATAACCCCCCCATACCCATCCTAGTGCTCCTGTCTAGGGGACATCAGCTGTCTTGGATATCTGATTGTCACCATGCAGTGATTTCTGTAAACTGTGAGCCTCCTTATGTTGCTAAACTACAACTCCCAGCATGCCCAGACAGCTGTTGGCTGTCAGGGCATGCTGGGATTTGTAGTTTTGCAACATCTGGAGGGCCACACTTTGGAGATCACTGTGCAATGATCTCTAAACTGAGGCCCTCCAGATGTTGCAAAACTACAACTCCCAGCATGCACGAACAGCAAACTGCTGACTTGTCATGCTGGAAGTTATAGTTGCGTGTGTGGTAAGTCTCAGGGGTAGGGGTAGTACAGTCAGAGATTTTCTTTGGTATATCAGGGGTTAATGTTAACCCTATAGTTGGTGACGCCAGGCTGAGGGCTTGTATGTTGAGATGACTCTCCGGCCTATCGCCGCCCTTCCCAGTAACGATAGGTGCATAAGAATAAAGACTGAAGGTCCACAGAGTCCTAGGGACTCTGGCTATGGGGACCTAAAAACAGGTACCGTATAGGATGCGGTACCGGGACACCACACGCAGTGGCGTCTCCAGCTTTCAAATTTTGGGGGGGCACACTGGGGGCCAGGACAAAAGTAGGGGGGGCAATTATAACAACACCACATTTATACATTGCACGTGCAAATTATATCCAAGCCAAGGGCAGCATCGGGGGACCATGAAGATCTCATTGACTTTAAAGGCAGCTTCAGCAGGTGTCTACGTGGAGAAGAAGTGACATGTCACTTATTTTTTGGCCAGTTCCCTGTCAAACATTAACATAAGTAATATATGTGTAGATAGAAGCGTGCTGGCACTACCTGTATTGTGTGGTTCACAAAAAATACGTTGGTCCTATAATCCGGACTCTAAAGTATCAGACAGCACAGGCTTGTAATATGGTGGTGCTCACGTAATATAGGTAAAGACAGTTCATCCAATCACAATGATGTAGAAAAATTACAGGCAGCTCACCAATCTTTTGCAAGACTTCATGCTTAAGGGTGCATTCCCACACGGCATATTTTGCTGCGTATTTGCTGCGTATTTGGTGCTGCGTATTTTCCTACCCATTGACTTCAACAGGGAAAATAAAATACGCAGCAGCAAATACGCCGTGTGGGAACGTACCCTTAATTCCAGGGTGTGCAGGCAAAGCGGCTCCATGACGCACCGGTGAGCTAGACGCTAGTGCGAACAATGACCTGTATACTGAGACTAATATTACAAATAATATCAGTATACAAGGAGGAATATTATCACCATACATATTACCATCATGCTGTAACTGACCAAATCCTGTATACTGAGACCAATATTACCAATAATACCAGCATACAGGGAGGAAATATTGTCATCATACATATTATGGTCATACTGTTACTGACACCAATATTACTGATAATACCAGTACAAAAAAATAAAAATAGTCAGCATCTCCAGACAAAAGGTGCTTACTGTTAGTTGTGAGCGTTACTAGCAAGAAACAAATGATACTGCCACACCATGACCACGACTACCATTGTGACTGACTAATGACCGACTAACACCAATTGACACTGTATAAAATTCATTTTACAAATACCAATACTCCCACATACACTGGCCTTATAGTGGTAGATACCAGCTGTACACATCACAGTGTGTATTATCCCTGTACTGTGACATCACTGTGTATATCATCCCTGTACTGTGACATCACTGTGTGTATTATCCCTGTACTGTGACATCACAGTGTGTATTATCCCTGTACTGTGACATCACTGTGTATTATCCCTGTACTGTGACATCACTGTGTATTATCCATGTGCTGTGACATCACTGTGTGTATTATCCCTGTACTGTGACATCACTGTGTATTATCCCTGTACTGTGACATCACTGTGTGTATTATCCCTGTACTGTGACATCACAGTGTGTATTATCCCTGTACTGTGACATCACTGTGTATTATCCATGTGCTGTGACATCACTGTGTATATTATCCCTGTACTGTGACATCACTGTGTATTATCCCTGTACTGTGACATCACTGTGTGTATTATCCCTGTACTGTGACATCACTGTATGTATTATCCCTGTACTGTGATATCACTGTGTATTATCCCTGTACTGTGACATCACTGTGTATATTTTCCCTGTACTGTGACATCACTGTGTATATTATCCCCGGTCCTGTGACATCACTGTATGTATTATCCCTGTACTGTGACATCACTGTGTATTATCCCTGTACTGTGACATCACTGCATGTATTATCCCTGTACTGTGACATCACTGTGTATTATCCCTGTACTGTGACATCACTGTGTATTATCCCTGTACTGTGACATCACTGTATGTATTATCCCTGTACTGTGACATCACTGTGTATTATCCCTGTACTGTGACATCACTGTGTATATTATCCCTGTACTGTGACATCACTGTATGTATTATCCCTGTACTGTGACATCACTGTGTGTATTATCTAGGGATCGACCGATATCGTTTTTTAAGGGCCGATACCGATAATCGGTGCAGGTTAGGGCCGATAGCCGATAACTTATACCGATATTCTGGTATAAGTTATCGGCTATTTAACCCCCTGCGACACCGCTGCAGATCATTGATTTAAAGCGGGCGCTTTAAATCAATGATCTGCCGTGGCTTTTGCGGGGCCGCTGCCATAGGCCGCCACCACAACCCGCTTCTCTCCCCCTACCTGTCAGGGTGGTCCGGGCCATCCATCCTTCCTTCCTGTAGTGTCCGGGGGCGTTCCGGGTGAAGAGTGAACCGGTCCGGGCTGTCCTTCTTCTCCGGCGGTCATCTTCTCCACTCCGGGCAGGCTCCGGCCTAGTACGCTGCATAGACGCCGCTGCGCAGTGACGCCCGTGTGCAGCGACGAACCTGACGTCACGGCGTAGCTGCGTCTATGCAGTGTACTAGGCCGGAGCCTGCCCGGAGTGGAGAAGATGACCGCCGGAGAAGAAGGACAGCCCGGGCTGGTTCACTCTTCACCCGGAACGCCCCCGGACACTACAGGAAGGAAGGATGGATGGCCCGGACCACCCCCATTACGGGTAAGTTTAATTTTTTTATTGACTCGGAGGGTGGGGGAGGGGCCCGACCGGTATAGCGGTATGGGCAAAAATCCATACCGGTATACCGCCCAGCATCACGGTGGGGGGGTGCGACGCGGTGGGTCGGGGGTGCGGTGCGGCGGGTCGAGGGGGTGGCAGTCGCGGTGCGGGGAATTATCGGCTTATCGGCAAGTTAATTGCCGATACCGATAATGCCCAAAATCGTGATTATCGGCCGATAATATCGGCCATACCGATAATCGGTCGATCCCTAGTATTATCCCTGTACTGTGACATCACTGTGTGTATTATCCCTGTACTGTGACATCACTGTGTGTATTATCCCTGTACTGTGACATCACTGTGTGTATTATCCCTGTACTGTGATATCACTGTGTATTATCCCTGTACTGTGACATCACTGTGTGTATTATCCCTGTGCTGTGACATCAATGTGTGTATTATCCCTGTACTGTGATATCACTGTGTATTATCCCTGTACTGTGACATCACTGTGTGTATTATCCCTGTACTGTGACATCACTGTGTGTATTATCCCTGTATTGTGACATCACTGTGTGTATTATCCCTGTACTGTGACATCACTGTGTGTATTATCCCTGTACTGTGACATCACTGTGTGTATTATCCCTGTACTGTGACATCACTGTGTGTATTATCCCTGTACTGTGACATCACTGTGTATATTATCTCTGTACTGTGACATCACTGTGTGTATTATCCCTGTACTGTGACATCACTGTGTGTATTATCCCTGTACTGTGACATCACTGTGTGTATTATCTCTGAACTATAACATCACTGTGTGTTATCTCTATACTGCAACATCACTGTTGATACTTACACTGCACTGTGACATCACAGTTCAGAGTTAATATATACAGTGACATCACAGTTTAGAGTTAATATAAACAGTAATGTCTCTGTACAGGGACAATAAACAGTTTTGCCACTACAGGGTTAATAAACGCAGTGTTGTCACAGTAGAGGGTAACTATACAGTGATGTCATTGTACCGGGAAAATATACACAGTGAAGTCAGCGTTCAAGAATAATAAACTGTGATGTCACTACAGGGTTGTTATACACAGTGACATCAAATTATATTATGAAGCACGGTGATGCCACAGTTTATTATGAAGCGCAGTGATGTCACAGTTTATTATGAAGCGCAGTGATGTCACAGTTTATTATGAAGCACGGTGATGTCACAGTTTATTATGAAGCACGGTGATGTCACAGATTATTATGAAGCACGGTGATGTCACAGTTTATTATGAAGCACGGTGATGTCACAGTTTATTATGAAGCACGGTGATGCCACAGTTTATTATGAAGCGCAGTGATGTCACAGTTTATTATGAAGCACGGTGATGTCACAGTTTATTATGAAGCACGGTGATGTCACAGATTATTATGAAGCACGGTGATGTCACAGTTTATTATGAAGCACGGTGATGTCACAGTTTATTATGAAGCACGGTGATGTCACAGTTTATTATAAAGCACGGTGATGTCACAGTTTATTATGAAGCACGGTGATGTCACAGTTTATTATGAAGCACGGTGATGTCACAGTTTATTATGAAGCACGGTGATGTCACAGTTTATTATGAAGCACGGTGATGTCACAGTTTATTATGAAGCACGGTGATGTCACAGTTTATTATGAAGCACAGTGATGTCACAGTTTATTATGAAGCACGGTGATGTCACAGTTTATTATGAAGCACAGTGATGTCACAGTTTATTATGAAGCACGGTGATGTCACAGTTTATTATGAAGCACAGTGATGTCACAGTTTATTATGAAGCACGGTGATGTCACAGTTTATTATGAAGCACGGTGATGTCACAGTTTATTATGAAGCACGGTGATGTCACAGTTTATTATGAAGCACGGTGATGTCACAGTTTATTATGAAGCACGGTGATGTCACAGTTTATTATGAAGCACGGTGATGTCACAGTTTATTATGAAGCACGGTGATGTCACAGTTTATTATGAAGCACGGTGATGTCACAGATTATTATGAAGCACAGTGATGTCACAGTTTATTATGAAGCACAGTGATGTCACAGTTTATTATGAAGCACGGTGATGTCACAGAGACTAAAGAATGTACGTATGATAAAGATGGCTGGATGCTATTGAAACGTCACACATACATGGGGGAAGAAAACACTTGGATAATGTAGATTAATAGATAGATTTGAGATAGATAGATATGAGATAGATAGATAGGTGTATCCCAATCAGGGGGCCTCTAGCTATTCCAAAACGACAACTCCCAGCATGTCTTTGGCTGTATGGGCATACTGGGAGTTGTAGTTTTGCAACAGCTGGAGGCCCCCTGGTTGGGAAACACTGATCTATCTATCTATCAATCATCTATCTATCTATCTATCCAGACAAAGAATAAGTCAGCCAGCACTTTAGTTGATACCAAACTATTATATGGACCTGGCCTACAGGTGCACGTTACTAGGCTAGATATACAGCAACAGAAGAATGCAGCAGCACACTGCCAGCACAAGGATATAGGTGAAACATGAACATGCAGATAAAACCTGTAGAGCTATACAGCTATGGTGTAATAGATGCAAATGTGAAACTATGAGATAGTGAGGCACTTAGCTCGCAAATAGCTGTATAGCTCTCCATGTTTTAACTGCATGTTCATGTTTCACCTATATCCTTGTGCTGGCAGTGTGCTGCTGCATTCTTCTGTTGCTGTATATCTAGCCTAGTAGCGTGCACCTGTAGGCCAGGTCCATATAATAGTTTGGTATCAACTAAAGTGCTGGCTGACTTATTCTTTGTCTGTATTGCACATACGGGGGAGTGGCTACCTCCATGTTGGCCTTGCACCCCACCCACCTCTATCAGGTGTGTATATAAGGTGTCTTGGATGTTCCAGACCCTGCCATGCTTACTGAACTGTTCACACAGAGGCATATTCACAGTGTAGGGTCCGTCCCAAGGAGGCCACCTTATCGCGGTGGGACGGTCCAAGCTATTTGACCGCCGGCGGAGACAAATTTGCGAGCTAAGTGCCTCACTATTTCATCGTTTCACATTTGCATCTATTACACCATAGCTGTATAGCTCTCCATGTTTTATCTGCATGTTCATGTTTCACCTATATCCTTGTGCTGGCAGTGTGCTGCTGCATTCTTCTTTTGCTGTATATCTATCTATCCATCTATCTCCTATCTATCTATCCCTCCATCTCTCTATATCCATCTTTCTATTTATCTATCTATCTATCTTTCTATTTATCTATCTATCTTTCTATTTTTCTATCTATCTTTCTCATATCTATCTCATATAGATGAGAGATAGATGAGATATAGATAGATAGATGAAAGATAGATAGATATGAGAGATAGATGAAATATAGATAGATAGATACATAAATAGATGATAGATAGATACTATCTCTTTCTATCTATCTATCTATCTATCTATCTAAAACAAATAAAAACGGCACAAACAAAATCCAGAGATTAGAGAGAAGTCGGGGTGCCCGCATACTTGGAACCTGGGTCCACTGGTTCTTCAATCCAGACAAAGAACAATGGGGGAGATTTATCAAAACCTGTCCAGAGGAAAAGTTGCCTAGTTGCCCATAGCAACCAATCAGCTCACTTCTTTCATTTTTGAAAAGGCCTCTGAAAAATGAAAGAAGTGATCTGATTGGTTGCTATGGGCAACTTTTCCTTTGCACAGCTTTTGATAAATCTCCCCCAATATGATGCAGCATAGTCTATGCACATGATGGAATAAACCACCATTTTCTGCAAACCTGTGGCGTGCTGCATCATATTGTTCTTTATCTATCTATCTATCTATATCATACCCATCTATCTATATCATATCCATCTATCTCCTATCTATCTATATCATATCTATCTATCATCTATCTATCATCTATTTATCTATCTTTCTATCTATCTCATATCTATCTATATATCCATCTATTTATGTATCTATCTATCTATATATCATCTATCTATCTCTCATATCTATCTATCTTTCATCTATCTCTCATCTATCTGAGATAGATATGAGATAGATAGATAGATAAATAGAAAGATAGATACATAAATAGATGGATAGATAGATAGATATGAAATAGATAGATATTATATAGATAGATAGACATGAGATAGATAGATAGATGGATAGATAGATAATAGATGATTGATTGATAGATAGATCAGTGTTTCCCAACTCGGGGGGCCTCCAGCTGTTGCAAAACTACAACTCCGAGTATGCTCATAAAGCCAGAGGAATGCTGGGAGTTGTAGTTTTGCAACAGCTGGAGGCCCCCTGGTTGGGAAACTGATCTATCTATCTATCTATCTTTCTCCTATCTATCTATATCATATACATTTATCTATATCATATCCATCTATCTATATCATATCCATCTATCTCCTATCTATCTATCTATCTATCTATCTATCTAATCTTTCTATCATCTATCTATCTGTCTATATCATATCTATGTATCTATCATCTATCTATCTATCTATCTGTCTATCTATCTATCTATATCATATCTATGTATCTATCATCTATCTATCGATCTGTCTATCTATCATCTATCTATCCATCTATTTATGTATCTTTCTATATATCATCTCTCTATCTATATATCATCTATTTATCTATCTATCTATCTATCTATCTATCTATCTATCTCATATCTATCTATCTATCTATCTATATATATTTATGTATCTATCTATATATCATCTATCTACCTATCTATCTCTCATATCTATCTCATCTATCTGAGTTAGATAGATAGATATGAGATAGATAGATAGATATGAGAAAGATAGATAGATAGACAGATAGATAGAAAGTTAGATGCATGGATGGATGGATAGATATGAGATAGATAGATGATAGATAGATAGATCAGTGTTTCCAAACCTGGGGGCCTCCAGCTGTTGCAAAACTACAACTCCCAGTATGCTCATAAAGCCAAAGGAATGCTGGGAGTTGTAGTTTTGCAACAGCTGGAGGCCCCCTGGTTGGGAAACACTGAACTACCTCCCACTGTCTCCCGAACTACAACTTTCCCCCTCTCCCCCAAGCAAGTTACTTACTTTAAAAGGGCAGCATGAGCAGTGGGCACTGGGCAGGTAAGTCTTCCATACTGGTGGTGTCCGGGCCTGTATACACACAGCGGGCCTGCTCCACAAGGTCCAGTATACAGGGGAGTGAGAGAGGGGGAGGAGCTTCCTGTCTGCTCTTCCCAGTCTGCATAGCGCGGCCCCTGCGTGGTGACAGGGCTGCAGGCTGAAGGTTTATTTAAAAAAAGGATGCCCCTTACTGGTGAACTAGCGGTACCCCCCTGTGGCCATGAGAGCTGCTAGTGACCTACTGCTGCTAGGGGGGCACAAGGGGGGGCCAATCATGATGTAGGGGGGGGCTGTGGCCCCCTCTGCCCCCCCCCCCCCCCCTGGCGACGCCACTGAACACGTGCCTCAAGCTGTTGCATAACTAGAACTCCCAGCATGCGCTTTAGCCATCAGTGCATGCTGGGAGTTGTAGTTTTGCCACAGCTGGAGGCACACTGGTGAGGAAACACAGTTAGGTAACAGAACCTAACTCAGTGGTTCCCCACCAGTGTGCCTCCAGCTGTTGCAAAACTACAACTCCCAGCATGCACTGACAGACCATGCATGCTGGGAGTGTTCGTTTTGTAACAGCTGGAGGCACCCTGGTGAGGAAACACAGTTAGGTAACAGAACCTAACTCAGTGGTTCCCCACCAGTGTGCCACCAGCTGTTGCAAAACTACAACTCCCAGCACATGCACTGACAGACCGTGCATGCTGGGAGTGTTCGTTTTGTAACAGCTGGAGGCACCCTGGTGGGGAAGCACTGAGTTTGTCTGTTCCCTAACACGGTTTTCTTCACCAGTGGGCCTCCAGCTGTGGCAAAACTACAACTCCCAGCATGCACGGTCTGTGAGTCCATGCTGAGAGTTGAAGTTTTGCAACAGCTGGAGGTTTGACCCCCCCCCCCTAATGTGAACGTACAGGGTACATTCACACGAGCTGGGGTTTACAGTAAGTTTCCCGCTACAAATTTGAGCTGCATAAAATTTTCCACCGCAGCTCAAACTCCCAGCGGAAAACTCACTATGAACCCCTGCCCGTGTGAATATACCCTAAAAACCCTACACTACGCTACCACAAAATAAAGAGTAATACACTACATATACCCTTACACAGTGTAAACCCCCCCCCCCCCCTATAAAAATTCAAAACGTCTGGTACGGCACTGTTTGCAAAAAGTAGCCTCCGGCTGTTGCAATACAACAACTTCCAGCATTGCCGGACAGCCATTGACTGACCAGGCATGCTGGGAGTTTTGCCACAGCTGGAGGCACCCTGTTTGGGAAACACTGCTGTAGGGTATTTATGGTAGCAGAGTCAATTGTAATGCTTGCATCCGGGTCCTCCCCTATGCAAATCCCTAATTTAGTCCTCAAATGCGCATGGCGCTCTCTCAGTTTGGAGCCCTGTCATATTTCAAGGAAACGGTTTAGGGACACATATGGGGTATTTCCGTACTCAGGAGAAATTGCGTTACAAATTTTGGGGGCTTTTTCTAATTTTACCACTTATAAAATGGAAAAGTTGGGGTCTACACCAGTATGTTTTTTTACACTAACATGCTGGTGTCGTCCCATACTTTTTATTTTCAAACAAGACCCCCAAAATTTGTACGGAAATACCCCATATGTGGGCGTACAATGCTCTGCAGAGGCACGAAAAGGCTCAGTAGTGAGAGCGCAATATGTACATTTAAGGCCTAAATTGGTGATTTGCACAGGTGGCTGATAGTTGCAACGGTTCTGACATAAACACAAAAAAAAAAACACCCACATGTGACCCCATTTTGGAAACTGCATCCCTCATGGAACATAACAAGGGGTATAACAATCTAATTTTTCACTTTCAAGTCCAACTTAAATGCAAACCTGTTAAACACCTGTGAGGTGTTAAGGTTCGCTGTACCCCTTGTTACGTTCCTGGAGGGGTGTCGTTTCCCAAATAGTGTGCCATGTTTTTTTTTTTTTTTTTTGCTTTTCTGACACCATGGGGGCTTGCTAAATGCAACATGCCCCCCAAAAACCATTTCAGCAATATTCACCCTCTAAAATCCCACAGTTGCTCTTTTCCTTTTGAGCCATGTTGTGGGCCCACAGAGCACTTTGCTTCAATATATGAGGTATTTCCATACTCAAGAGAAGTTGGGCTACAAATTTTGTGGGACTTTTTCGCCTAAGAACCCTTGCAAAAATGGAAAAAAAATTTGGGCCACATGAACATGTTAGTATAAAAAATGGAAATCTTAATTTTTCTCCTCCACTTTGCTGCTGTTCCTGTGAAACACCTAAAGGGTTAACAAACTTTGTTAATGGCATTTGAATACTTTGAGGGGTGCAGTTTCTATAATGGGGTCATTTGTGGTATATTTCTCACAGAAAGGCCCCTCAAATCCACTTCAGACTTGACTGGTCCCTGAAAAATTCTGATTTTTAATTTTTCGTGAAAATTTTGTAAAAATGCTGCTATACTTTGAAGCCCTCTAATGTCTTAAAAAAGTAAAAACATGAAAACTTTACGATGCAAACATAAAGTAGACATATTCGGGGACATTTATCATTGTTGCTTTGGTAATCGAGTTCTGTTGGCATTTTTTTCTTGCTTTTGGTTTTGCTTTTGTGTGACACATTATTAAACTACCACAGGGGGTTGATAAATTTGGCTTACATAAGCAAAAACCAATAAATCACTTTTGAATACCATTTTTTTTTTTGCACACATAAGCAAAAACCGATAAATGACTACAGAACACAATTTGCAGCTTTGAATTTTTATATATATATATATATATATATACACACACACACACACACACACACACACACACACACACACACACACACACACCCCGTATATACTCGAGTATAAGCCGACCCGAATATAAGCCGAGGCCCCTAATTTAACCCCAAAATCCCAGGAAAAGTTATTGACTCAAGTATAAACCTAGGGTGGGAAATACATCATCCCCCCTGTCATCATCCAGACCCCCGTCATTAACGCCCCCTTCATCATCACCCTGTCATCACCCCCCTTCATCATCACCGCCTGTCATCATCCCCCCTTCATCATCACCCTGTCATCATCCCCCCTTCATCATCACCGCCTGTCATCATCCCCCCTTCATCATCACCGCCTGTCATCATCCCCCCTTCATCATCACCGCCTGTCATCATTCCCCCTTCATCATCACCGCCTGTCATCATCCCCTCCTTCATCATCACCGCCTGTCATCACCCCCCCTTCATCATCCCCTTGTCATCATCCCACACCCCCCCTTCATCATCCCCTTGTCATCATCCCACACACCCCCCCTTCATCATCCCCTTGTCATCATCACCTTGTCATCATCCCCACCCCCTTCATCATCCCCTTGTCATCATCCCCTTGTCATCAGCCCCACCTTCACCATCACCGCTTGTCAATGTCTGATACAGTGGTCTTCTGCGGACCTCCAGAGGTTTCAAAACTACAACTCCCAGCAAGCCCGGGCAGCCATCGGCTGTCCGGGCTTGCTGGGAGTTGTAGTTTTGAAACCTCTGGAGGTCCGCAGGTTGAAGACCACTGTGGCCTTCAATATCATCTAGCCCCCCCTCTCACCCCCTTTAGTTCTGTACTCCGGGCTGCCATCTTCACCGGGGGGGCCTCTTCTCCGCGCTTCGGGCCCGAAATAGAGGCGTTGCCTTGATGACGACGCAGACGGACGTTGGTAATGAACGTCCCCCTGCATTGTCGTCAAGGCAATGTGACTATTCCGGGCCCGAAGCGCGGAGAAGAGGCCCCCCCCCGGTGAAGATGGCAGCTCGGAACCACTATCCCACCAGACGACCTCCCACCGGACAGTCCTGCAGCACTGGACCAGCGGAGCACCGTCCCGCCGAGCGGAGGTGAGTACAGAACTAAAGGGGGTGAGAGGGGGGCTGGATGATGTCGAAGGCCGCAGTGGTCTTCAACCTGCGGACCTCCAGAGGTTTCAAAGCTACAACTCCCATCAAGCCCGGACAGCCGATGGCTGCCCGGGCTTGCTGGGAGTTGTAGTTTTGAAACATCTGGAGGTCTGCAGGTTGAAGACCACTGAGGGCGGAGAGGTCACTCGAGTATAAGCCGAGGGGGGTGTTTTCAGCACGAAAAATCGTGCTGAAAAACTCGGCTTATACTCGAGTATATACGGTATGTATGTTTTTTTTTTTTTACCCTTTTTACCACTTTTTTTTTACCCTAAATGTACTAACTAATTTTTTTTCTTCTCATTTCAGATACGTGTATCTTGTGGATTACTTTAGATTCAGGGGAGTGCAGTGATTAGCATTTTTTTGGTTTAATGTTAATAAAATGGTGAATGAGGACTTTTGGGGGAGTGTTTTTTTGGAATACATTTTTTTTTAAATGTGTTGTTTTTTTTTATTTACTTGGCAGGCTTAGTAGTGGAAGCAGTATTATAGACAGAGTCCATTATTAAGCTGAAGCTTAGCATTAGCCCCCAAAACAGCTAGCGCTAACCCCCAATTATTTCCCCGTTACCCACCACCACAGGGGTGCTGGGAGGAGCCGGTACCACCAGGCCCAGAGGCTCAAATATGGCGCTCCTGGGCCTAGGCGGTAACAGGCTGGTGTTATTTAGGCTTGGGAGGGCCAGTAACAATGGTCCTTGCCCATCCTGGTAACATCAGGCTGTTGCTGCTTGGTTGGTATTTGGATAAAAATAGGGGGAACCTTATCTTTGTTTTGCATGAATAATTATAAAAAAAAAAAAAACGCATAGGGTTCCCCCTATTTTTATTTTCAGCCAAATACCAACCAAGCACCAACAGCCTGATGTTACCAGGGTGGGCGAGGACCATTGTTACTGGCCCTCCCCAGCCTAATTAATGCCAGCCCATTACCGCCTAGGCCCAGGAGCGCCATATTTGATGCTCCGGGCCTATTGGAACCGGCTCTTCCCGGCACCCCTGTGGCGGTGGGTACCGGGGTAATAATTGAAGGTTAGCGCTAGCTGTGTTGGGGGCTAACACTAAGCATAGGCTTAGTAATGGATTCCGTCTATTAGACTAAGCCTTTCAAGTAATAAAAAAAATAAAAACACAACACGTTTCAAAAATTTTTATTCCAAAAAACACTCTCATTAACATTAAACAGGTTTAAAAAAGACGCTGGTCATTGAAGCAGTCCACCAAATCCGCAATAGTCCACAGGATACATGGATCTGAAATGAGGAGAAAAAAAGAAAAATAGGTTAATACATTTATTGTCACCCGTCCGCGCCTGACTACAACTCCCAGCATGCCCTTACAGTAAGAGCATGCTGGGAGTTGTAGGGGGGGGGTGACAATCTCCCGCACCACATGACTACAACTCACAGCATGCCCTTACAGTAAGGATATGCTGGGAGTTGTAGTGTGTGTGTGTGTGTGGGGGGGGGGGGGGTAACAATCTCCCGCACCACATGACTACAACTCCCAGCATATATTTACTGTAAGGGCATGCTGGGAGTTGTAGGGGGGCAGGTGAAAAGCCTGTCACCTGCCACACAACTACAACTCCCAGCATGTCCTTACAGTAAGTACACCTACACATCTCCCTGACGGCTGTGGGAGTCCCGTGGGGGGCTGCTGAGTGAGGTTAGCCCGGGCACCTTATCACGGCGCCGCAGGATATCTGAGGAGCCCGGGAGGGTGCAGACTGATGCCAGCCCGGGCTCCTTTTAACATCTAGCGGAACCGCGGAGCTTTTAGTCCTTAATGTAATATCAAATTTCCCGTGATTGGCTGCTCGGTCCTGGCCAATTACGGGACCCAGTGGGAAATATGAAATTACATTAAGGGAAATAGAAACTCTGCTGCGCCGAGGTTTGTTAAAAGGAGCCCAGGCTGGAATCAGTCTTCAGCCGCCCGGGTTCCTCCGATTCTATCCCCGCTACCCTAATACAATGATGGGGATGGGGACACTGCTTTATATAACCCCCACCCCCCTTGTCTTCCACCCGCCCGCGCCGCACATTGTCCACCCGCTACAATACTACAACTCCCAGCATGCCCTCACTGTATGGACATGCTGGGAGTTGTAGTCTTGCAACAGGTAGCAGACAGATGGGAGATGTGCAGCGCAGGCGGGTGGGAAACAAGGGGGGGATGTCATTATGTTAGGGTAGCGGGGTTAGAATCAGACAGAGCTGGGCGGCTGCAGAGTGATGCCAGCCCGGGCTCCTTTGTACATTTGCAATATATTTCCCGCTGGAGCTGTGATCACGGCTGCCAGCGGGAAATATAAAATTTGCTCTCAAAAGCCGTTTTGTGTGCCAGCTCCGAGCTGGCTTATATTTATGCAGTTTTTGAGGGCTTGCGACTTTTTATGCGACTTTCGCACTTGATAAATCCCTGACCATTGCAAAGTAAAAAATAAAATTTACTTTCGTACGCTCTTTTGTAGCTTTTTGCTTACAGCCAAAAGTCGCACAAAAAATTGCTTAAGTGCTAATGCGACTTTTTCTGCGACTTTTGTAAGCAAAAAAAGAGCTCTAAATCCCTTGATAAATGTCCCCCATTGTATTTGTGAATCAATATATAATTTGGAATGTCCATTTTTCTTACAGGCAGAAAAATGCTAAATTTTCAAAATTTTGGGATTTTTGACCAAGAAAAGATGCAAGTAACGACAAAAATTACCACTATGTTAAAGTAGAATATGTCACGAAAAAACAATCTCAGAATCAGAATGAAAAGTAAAATCATTCCAGAGTTATTCATATATAAAGTGACAGTGGTCAGATTTGCAAAAAAGGGCCGTGTTGTTAAGGTGAAAATGAGCTGCATCCTTAAGGGGTTAAAAATCTAAATATAGCTATTAACTGTTACAGTTTAATAAAGGGAATAAGTGCCTCCTCCAATAAAAAATGAATTCCCCCTCTTTTCCCATTTTATAAAAATTTTTTTTTTATTTAAATAAAATAAATCAACATATTTGGTAGAATAGTCTGAATGACTAAAATATAACGTTAATGACTCCATACGGTGAACGACATAAAACATAAAAATAACAAAGTCCAATGCTGAATTGTGATCACATCCCGGGGAAAAAAAGAAAAGGAATAAAAAGTCATCAAAAATCACATATACACAAATGTGGTACCGATGAAAACAACAAATCACAGATTAAGTGCCCATACAAGCATAACCATATGAATAAAACATGTCCAGGGATTAACCCCTTGGGTACGGAGGGTTTTCCCGTTCTTGCACTTTAGTTTTTTCCTCCATATGATGGCTCCATATGATGGCTTATTTTTTGCACGTATACCATTGACTGTGCGGTTTAATTTACTATATATTTTTATAATTCCGACATTTCTGCATGCGGCTATACCATATATGTTTATTTACACAGTTTTTGGATTTTTTTTTTACGGGAAAAGGGGGGTGATTCAAGCTTTTTTCACTTTTTTTTTTCAATGTTATAGCTCCCATAGGGACCTATAACACTGCACACACTGATCTTTTACATTGATCAATGGTTTCTCATAGGAAACCATTGATCAATGATTCTGCCGCTTGACTGCTCATACCTGGATCTCAGGCACTGAGCAGTCATTCGGCGTTCGGACAGTGATCAAGTTGAACGCTGCATCTAAAGGGTTAATAGCGCGCGAAACCACGATCAGTGCTGCTCGCTATTAGCCTCGGCTCCCGGCTGTTGTTAGGGGCCTGGCCCGACCCGCTATGACGCTGGGCCACGGCGTGGCCCCGCATTATAGAAAGGTGGTGGGCGGAGGGCGTATAGGTATGCCCTCCGTCCCCAACAGGTTAAAGGAGATCTTTAGTGCTTATAACTTATACCCCAACCTAAGGATAGGGGATGAGTTATAGATCGCGGGGGGGTCCGAGCACTGGGGCCCCCCACGATCTCCTGTATGGGGCCGTGGCAATGAACAGGAAAGGGGGCATTCTGTTCCCGCATGACGCGGCAGCCGGCACGCCCTTCCATGACTTCCATAGAAATACATGGAGGGGCGTGCCCTCTGCCGCGTCAAGCGGGGACGGAATGCCCCCTTTCCTGTACATAACTGTGGCCCCGTACAGAAGATGGCGGGGGGCCCGATCGCTCGTACCCCCCCCCCGTGATCTATAACTTATACCCTATCCTTAGGATGGGGGATAAGTTATAAGCACTACAGATCTTCTTTAAATGTGAGCGCAGGTGCAGTGACCATGCCGGCGTATAAGATGACTTGGCGTATAAGACGACCCCCAACTTTGCCGTGCTGGGAGTTGTAGTTTCACAACAGCTGGAGGCACCCTGGTTTTTAGTATACAGTATTAGTTTTTACTTGCTCTGGCCGGCCCCCGCCTGCAGCTACACACAGCAGCCGGCCCGGGCAGATAATCAGAAGTTTTCCTATCCCGGACCTAAATACCCGGCGTATAAGACGACCCCCGGCTTTTCAGAAGAAAATTTGGGGTTAAAAAGTCGTCTTATACGCCGGGATATACGGTATTTATATATTTTTAACCCCTTCAGGACAGGTTTTTCATTTTTGCACTTAGTTTTTTCCTCCTCACCTTCTTAAAATCATAACACTTTCAATTTTCTACATACACAGTCCTATAAGGGCTGTTTTTTTGTGCAACCTATTGTACTTTGTAATGACAACAATCATTTCACCACAAAATCTACGGCAAAACTAGGGGGAAAAAAAAAACTCCATTCTGATTTTTTTTTTTCGGGGCTTCAGATTCTACACAGTGCACTTTTCGGTAAAAATGACACCTTATATTTATTCTGTAGATCCATACGATTAAATTGATACACAGCTTATTAAGGTTTGATTTTGTTTTACTTCTGTTAAAAAAAATTATTACTTTTACACCAAAATTAGTACGTTTAAAATTGTCCTCTTCTGACCTCTATAACTTTTTTTTTATTTTTCCGTATACAGCAAACAATTAGCCCTCATACAGTTTAAAACATACTTATATTGTTCAAAAAGTTAGATTTTTTTGAAGCAGTACAAAAAGAGTAAAGCGTTTACCCAAGCATTGACCCGCAGTATAAAAAGAACATGTCAGTGAATAAAAACGAAAACCCTCAAAAGTTGCCAAATTGTGGTTTTCTTTTCAATTTCCAGCCGTAAATAATATATATATATTTTTTTATTGAAAACGATTAAGGAAGTGTGAGATGTACTCAATCTGGTGTGGTGACCGAGAACTTCAGTCTGGGTATAATCTCCTGTATACCCTGATTAAGCAGAAAATTCGTAAAGATAAATGGGGGTGACTGGTTCTCAAGGTCTTGAGTGTGATGGAAATGTGTTGTATGGTTCTGTCTGTGAATATGTAATGATGATAGTGGTGTTTATGAATAATTCAAGAGCGTGATGATGGGTGTTTGTATAAACTTGAGGGTATGTATATATATATAATGAAGGAGGGTGATAGGTGTTCCTGTATAAACTGGAGAATCTGTATATAATGATCGGTGTATATGGGAGAGAGGGAAAGGTATGGGGGAGAAAAGTATCTTGATAGGTGTTTGTGAATGATTGGAGAGGGGGATGGTAAGTGTTACTGTATAAATTGGAGAATATGCATGTATATAATGAATATTTGTGATGATAGGTGTTACTATATAAACTGCAGTATGTGTGTGTATATATTGATCGGTGTATATGGGAGAGAGAAGTATAGGGGAGAAGGAAATGATTGAAGGAGAAGGGGGATGATGAAAGAGAGATAGAGGATGGTGAAAATAAAAGAAAAGGCTCTTACTTGGATAGATAAAAGCGTAATTTATTTGTAATTTAATAATATAAAACAGGAAAAAACGCTGGGCCCTAGCGCTTATACTTTCCAATGCATATGAAACAGTTAAAATAATTCATAAGTGTAATTCATAACAAGGTCAGTAGATGAAAAGCACTAAATAGTTATACAATGTGCAATAGTAGGTAAATGAACCCGGTGCTGCGACCGCAAGGTATAACAGACCAAGTCAATTGCTCTCGGTACGGCGACCGTAGAGATGTGTGAAATAGTCAAGTAGTCCACGGTGCTGCGACCGTATGCCAGAAAGAAGAAACAAAGTCACAATGTAGCGGTGCTGCGACCGTAGTTGGTAGTACACTTCAATATGACACAGTGTGTCAATGTTGCGAGGGTGCGTGCTGTCTCTAACAGAGTGAGGGAGCCATGGATTGGCAGTGGGCCAAAAGGAGGAAGCTCCAGCGGTTGCAAGGCTGGGTAGTGGAAAGGGGGAAGAAATATCTTGTGGTACTATGTACCTCTCACCCGGTCACTCCTATGGACTTTGTGATGTCGGTCCTCACTCTGGAAACGAAGCCGCTTGTTTGTGGCTGTCTGCGGTCACTGGTGCTCGGCTTCTCCTCGTGGCGGTGAGCGTGTTGGGCGCGTAATAGAATCCTGGCGCGCTGTGATGATCCTGTGGTTCAGCTGGTGGTGATAGTGCTTGCAATGGTGTCTACTGCCTTAAGACTAGACGCGTTTCGGACCCTCTAGGTCCGTCCTCAGTAGTCTCAGTAGACTACTGAGGACGGACCTAGAGGGTCCGAAACGCGTCTAGTCTTAAGGCAGTAGACACCATTGCAAGCACTATCACCACCAGCTGAACCACAGGATCATCACAGCGCGCCAGGATTCTATTACGCGCCCAACACGCTCACCGCCACGAGGAGAAGCCGAGCACCAGTGACCGCAGACAGCCACAAACAAGCGGCTTCGTTTCCAGAGTGAGGACCGACATCACAAAGTCCATAGGAGTGACCGGGTGAGAGGTACATAGTACCACAAGATATTTCTTCCCCCTTTCCACTACCCAGCCTTGCAACCGCTGGAGCTTCCTCCTTTTGGCCCACTGCCAATCCATGGCTCCCTCACTCTGTTAGAGACAGCACGCACCCTCGCAACATTGACACACTGTGTCATATTGAATTGTACTACCAACTACGGTCGCAGCACCGCTACATTGTGACTTTGTTTCTTCTTTCTGGCATACGGTCGCAGCACCGTGGACTACTTGACTATTTCACACATCTCTACGGTCGCTGTACCGAGAGCAATTGACTTGGTCTGTTATACCTTGCGGTCGCAGCACCGGGTTCATTTACCTACTATTGCACATTGTATAACTATTTAGTGCTTTTCATCTACTGACCTTGTTATGAATTACACTTATGAATTATTTTAACTGTTTCATATGCATTGGAAAGTATAAGCGCTAGGGCCCAGCGTTTTTTCCTGTTTTATATTATTAAATTACAAATAAATTACGCTTTTATCTATCCAAGTAAGAGCCTTTTCTTTTATTTTCACCATCCTCTATCTCTCTTTCATCATCCCCCTTCTCCTTCAATCATTTCCTTCTCCCCTATACTTCTCTCTCCCATATACACCGATCAATATATACACACACATACTGCAGTTTATATAGTAACACCTATCATCACAAATATTCATTATATACATGCATATTCTCCAATTTATACAGTAACACTTACCATCCCCCTCTCCAATCATTCACAAACACCTATCAAGATACTTTTCTCCCCCATACCTTTCCCTCTCTCCCATATACACCGATCATTATATACAGATTCTCCAGTTTATACAGGAACACCTATCACCCTCCTTCATTATATATATATACATACCCTCAAGTTTATACAAACACCCATCATCACGCTCTTGAATTATTCATAAACACCACTATCATCATTACATATTCACAGACAGAACCATACAACACATTTCCATCACACTCAAGACCTTGAGAACCAGTCACCCCCATTTATATATTTTTTTATAGTACCGTACATTTTATGTTACCGTACATTACAAAGTACAGTTGGTCGCAAAATAAACAACAACTCATATTGGTCTTTGGGTGGAAAATTAAAAGATTTATGGCTCTTAGAAGGGGAGGAGGAAAAAATGAAAATGTAAAAATGAAAATGTCCTTTGTCCTCAAGACCAAAAAGGGCTGTGACCCTGAAGGGGTTAAAACTGTAATCTTCAAATCCTTTGTAAACCCCCAGTATAACTGTACATAGTGTAAGTAAAGTACAGTACAGCCATTACAATGGATACACATACACGTGATGTCATCTGCTGTGACATCACACATCAAAGAGACTTTCTCCAGGGTAGAATCCAATCCCTAACACTTATTTCCTCGGTTCGGCGGGTGAACACGTTCTCCTACTAGACCTGCGCTTATTTTGCAAATTGAAGAGAATTTTGTCTATTTAGGCAAAAGGATCCTGTAAGGACGGCGACCATGAAGCTAAGAGGTAGGAATAATGAAAACTTCCAAAATTTCAGTTTATAAATGGATTTAACATGAATGTATTAGTGTAAAGTTAATATAGTAGAGTGCAGTAAAGTTACTGATGTTCTCTTGTACAGTCTATCCTGGGTGGCTTTAAAGGGGGGCTTCCCCAGCGTTCGGCACATTTTGTTCCAAACGCTTGGAGCGGGCGGCGGGGGTTGTGACATTAGGGCCACACCCCCTCAATGTAAGTCTATGGGTAGGTTGTGGTGTGACCTCACGAGGGGCGTGGCCGTGAAGTTGCGACCCTGTCGAATGCTGAACGAACGCTGGGTGCTGCACAGAGATCGCTGGGGTACCAGCTGCGGGACCCCTGCAATCAGACATCTTATCCCCTATCCTTTGGGTAGGGGATAAGATGTCTAGAGGCAGAGTACTCCTTTAAGTCTCTTACAGCAATTGAGCAAATGTTTATTCCTGTGAGATAAATGATTTCAGTTTGTGAATCAATGCTTTAAGTATTTTGCCTTCTAAAAGAAAACATGGGAAGCTACTCTGATATTAGTGAAATAATATAATAATAGTAGTAATATAATTATAATAACAATGTTTTAGTCACACATAAGTTTAAAAAAAGCTTCATACAGTGACAATACAGTGATCCATGACATCTAATCTTCTAGCATATAGCCTATAAAATATTTATAGTTTGCTGTATAAATTACAGTTTTAACAAAAAAAGTATATATATATATATATATATATATATATATATATATATATATACATATATATGAACATATGTATTTACATATATATATATATATATATATATACATAAATAAATGAATGAATATAGGTCTAATATATTGTATCCTGTCGCTATTTTGCAGATATCCCAGTTCTCTCGGTGCCTGTCGTGTGTCTCATACATTACGTGACGAGTTTCCTTTGGCGGTATACTAACCTATATCATTATAAGGTCACTCCACCATATTATGAGATCCATAAAATACCTGGGAAGAAGATTAAGCACCGTGGTCAGCGAGCAGATGTGGCTATTGACATGGCTTTAGGTGACAATTCAGACCCACATGAATCAAGGCACAGCGATCATGTGACAGTCACCATGGCGGATAACCAGATGGATTTACCAACAACCTCTGAAGATGCCTCGGAGCCCAAAGTGTCTTGGCTGCAGCGGACTTGGCAATATGCTAAAAGCAAACTGAAGTGGTCCAATTATGTATCCAATGTGTGGGTTGGAGCATGGGCCATGGCCAAATGGACAGTAACCGGCATGATGACCACATTCAAGATGCCATTTTACTTCCTACATACAAAGCTAAGAAGTATTACAGCAAAGGCCATTGACGATCAATGTGAACCAATTTAACAAGATGCTGATTGGGTCACACAAGGTCTGCATATGGTTGGGGGTGGGGGTGGGGAGGAGCCCGAAATGCAGCCACCTCCACGTGGTGGGCTCTGGGTCACTTGATACATTAACAAGTGAGCGAGGAGCTGCATAATTCAAGGCACATTTCCCATATTGGACATACAGCTTGTAATAGAGACAGAAGATATTGTCCACCTAGAAACATAAGTGGGAAACAAGCCCCCCTATTGGATGATTAAGGAATCAGAGATCTGTAGAAGGGGAGAGTTGGATTCCCAGGAATGAAGGATGACAATATATCTCTAGCATAATATCTCTGGATAAGTGGATATGGTAGAAACAGTATAATTATTATTATTACTATTACTATTATTAACCCCTTAAGGACCCAGGGCATATGGATACGCCCTGGGTTTTTGATCGTTAAGGACTCAGGGCGTATCCATACGCCCCTGTGAATTCCGGTCCCCACCACACGCCGGGCGGGGACCGGGATCCCAGCTGAAATCAGTCAGCAGGCATCCCATGCAACATGTCAGCGATCGCTGCAAATCGCCGGTGTATTTACACCGGCGATTTGCGCCGATTCCGGGTCATACGGGTCTATGGTGACCAGTATATAAAGGGGATCGCGGTTGTCAAAGAAACCCACGATCCCTCTGAAGGGATTGGAGTGAGGTGGCAGGGGTGCCACCCCTCCTATCCCTGCTAATGGTCATCAAGAAGCGACAACCAATTGCAGATCGGGGGCAGGGGGGTTAACTTTCAGTTTCCCCTTTCTACCCACCCACAGTAGGCTGGGCAGAACGGGGAAACCGACAGGATCCGGCATCGAAGCCCAATCACTAACCGGCGGCGGCAGCAGGCGGCGATCGGCAGGGGTGATCGGCGGCAGAAGAGGAGGACGGCGATGCGGCTCCCTGGATCCTACGAAAGCCGGTGAGTTGCCTAGCAACATCTGGAGGTCTACAGTCTGAGACCAATATACAGTGGTCTCTAAACTGTAGCCCTCCAGATGTTGCAAAACTACAACTCCTAGAATGCCCACAAAGCAGTTTGCAGTCTGGGCATGCTGGGATTTGTAGTTTTGCAACATCTGGAGGCCCACAGTTTGGAGATCAATGCACAGTGATCTCCAACCTGTGACCCTCCAGCTTTTGCAAAACTACAAATCCCAGAATGCCCAAATAGCAAACAGCTGTCTTGGCATGCTGGGAGTTGTAGTTGCGTACCTCCAGCTGTTGCATAACTACATTTCCCAGCATGACCTTCGGCGATCAGTACATGCTGGGAATTGTAGTTTTGCAACAGCTGGAGGCACACTGGTTAGAAAGTGCTGAGTTAGGTAACAGAACTTAACTGAAGGTTTTCCAACCAGTGTGCCTCCAGCTATTGCAAAAGTACAACTCCCAGCATGCACGGTCCCTTAGTACATGCTGGGAGTTGTAGTTATGAAACAGCTGGAGGTTTGCCCTCCCATGTGAACATACAGGGAAAATTCACACGGGCGAGTTTACAGTGGGGTTTATGTTTCAAGTTTGAGCTGCGGCAAATTTTTCGCCACAGCGCAAACTCCTAGCGGGAAACTCGCTGTAATCCGCCAATGCGAATGTCCACTAAAAATACTACACTAACACATAATAAAGGGTAAAACACTATATATACACCCCCTTACACTGTTCCCCCCCAATAAAAATGAAAAACGTATCGTACGGCAGTGTTTCCAAAATGGAGCCTCCAGCTGTTGCAAAACAACAACTCCCAGCATTTCCAGAGAGCCACTGACTGTCCAGGCATGCTGGGTGTTTAGCAACAGCTGGAGGCACCCTGTTTGGGAATCACTGGGATAGAATACCCCTATGTCCACCCCTATGCAATCCCTAATTTAGTCCTCAAATGCGCATGGCGCTCTCTCACTTCAGAGTCCTGTCATATTTCAAGGAAACAGTTTAGGGCCACACATGGGGTATTTCCATAATTGGGGGAAATTGTACTACATATTTTGGGGGGCTTTTTCTCCTTTTATCCCTTATGAAAGGAAAAGTATGGGGCTACACCAGCCTGTGTAAAAAAATAAAAATGTTTACACTAACATGCTGGTGTTGCCCCATACTTTTTATTTTCACAAGCAGTAAAAGGGAAAAAATACCCCTAAAATTTGTAACGCAATTTCTCCTGAGCACGGAAATACCCCATAGGTGGGCGTAAAATGCTCTGCGGACGCACCACAACGCTCAGGAGGGAGAGTGCACTATGTACATTTAAGGTCTAAATTGGTGATTTGCACAAGGGTGGCTGATCTTACAGCGGTTCTGACATAAACGCCAAAAAAGAAATACCCACATATGACCCCATTTTGGAATCTACACTCCTCAAGGAATGTAACAAGTGGTATAGTGAGCCTTAACACCCCACAGGTGTTTGAAGAATTTTTCATTAAAGTTGGATAGGAAAATAAAAAAACAGAAAATAGGAAAAAAGCCCCCCAAAATTTGTAACCCCATTTCTTTTGAGTAAGAACATACCCCATATGTGGATGGAAAGTGCTCTGCGGGCGAACTACAATG